>NC_052171.1:11485494-11735494 GCF_902713615.1 Scyliorhinus canicula | reverse complement strand
TATAGAGAGCAGCATATAGAGAGCAGCAAACAGAGAGCAGCATATAGAGAGCAGCATATAGAGAGCAGCAAACAGAGAGCAGCAAACAGAGCATAAAACACAGTGCAACAAATACAGTGCCAGAAACACAGAGCAACAAAACACAGAGCAACAAATACAGAGCAACAAATACAGAGCAACAAACAGAGCAAAAAACACAGAGCAACAAATACAGAGCAACAAATACAGAGCAACAAATACTGAGCAACAAACACAGAGCAACAAATACAGAGCAACAAATACAGAGCAACAAATACTGAGCAACAAACACAGAGCAACAAATACTGAGCAACAAACACAGAGCAACAAATACAGAGCAACAAATACAGAGCAACAAACACAGAGCAACAAATACAGAGCAGCAAGTACAGAGCCACAAATACAGAGCAACAAATACAGAGCAACAAACACAGAGCAACAAATACTGGGCAACAAACACAGGTCAGCAAGTAGAGAGCCACAAATATAGAGCAACAAAAACAGAGCAACAAACACAGAGCAGCAAACACAGAGCAACAAATACAGAGCAACACAGACAGGGCAACAAACACAGAGCAACAAACACTGAGCAACAAATATAGAGCAACAAATATAGAGCAACAAACACTGATCAACAAACACAGAGCAACAACAAGAGCAACAAACACAGAGCAACAAACACAGAGCAACAACAAGAGCAACAAACACAGAGCAACAAACACAGAGCAGCAAACACAGAGCAACAAATACAGAGCAACACAGACAGGGCAACAAACACAGAGCAACAAACACAGAGCAACAAACACTGAGCAACAAATATAGAGCAACAAATATAGAGCAACAAACACTGATCAACAAACACAGAGCAACAACAAGAGCAACAAACACAGAGCAACAAACACAGAGCAACAACAAGAGCAACAAACACAGAGCAACAAACACAGAGCAGCAAACAGAGAGCAACAAATACAGAGCAACAAACACAGAGCAACAATTTCAGAGCAACAATTACAGAGTTACAAACACAGAGCAACAAACGCAGAACAACATATGTAGATAAAAAACATCGAGCAAAAAACACAGAGCAACAAATACAGAACAATAAACACAGAGCTACAAACACAAAGGAACAAATATACAAAAAAAAAACCAGAGCAACAAACACAGAGCCACAAATGCAGAGCCACAAACACAGAGCAACAAATAATGAGCAATAAATACAGAGCAGCAAATACAGAGCAGCAAATACAGAGCAGCAAATACAGAGCAGCAAATACAGAGCAACAAATACAGAGCAGCAAATACAGAGCAACAAACTCAGAGCAACACACACTGAGCAACAAACAGAGAGCAACAAATAGAGAGCAGCAAGTACAGAGCCACAAATACAGAGCAACAAACACTGAGCAACAAATACAGAGCAACAACTACAGAGCAGCAAATACAGAGTAACAAACACAGAGCAACACACACTGAGCAACAAATACAGAGCAACAAATACAGAGCAGCAAGTACAGAGCCACAAATACAGAGCAACAAATACTGGGCAACAAACACAGGTTAGCAAGTAGAGAGCCACAAATACTGAGCAACAAATGCAGAGCAACAAACACAGAGCAACAAAAACAGAGCAACAAACACTGAGCAACAAACACAGAGCAACAGAAACAGAGCTACAAACACAGAGCAAGAAACACTGATCAACAAACACAGCAACAACCAGAGCAACAAACACAGAGCAACAAACACAGAGCAACAAACACAGAGCAACAAATATATTGCAACAAACACAGAGCAACAAAGACAGAGCAGCTAATACAGAGCAGCAAACAGAGAGCAACAAATACAGAGCAACAAACACAGAGCAACAAACACTGAGCAACAATTTCAGAGCAACAATTACAGAGCAGCAAATGTGGAGCAGCCAACACAGAGCAACAAATACAGAGCAACAAATACAGAGCAACAAACACAGAGCAACAAACACAGAGCAACATATGCAGATCAAAAAACATAGAGCAAATAACACAGAGCAACAAATACAGAACAATAAACACAGAGCAACAAACACACAGGAACAAATATACAGAAAAAAACCAGAGCAACAAACACAGAGCCACAATTGCAGAGCCACAAACACTGAGCAACAAACACAGAGCAACAAACACAGAGCAACAAACACAGAGCAACAAACACAGAGCAATAAATACAGAGCAGCAAACAGAGAGCAACAAATACAGAGCAACAAACACAGAGCAACAAATACAGAGCAACAAATAAAGAGCAACAAAAACAGAGCAACAAACACAGAGCAATAAATACAGAGCAACAAACACTGAGCAACAAATGCAGAGCAACAAATACAGAGCAGCAAACAGAGAGCAACAAATACAGAGCAACAAACACTGAGCAACAAATGCAGAGCAACAAATACAGAGCAGCAAATACAGAGCAACAAACTCAGAGCAACACACACTGAGCAACAAATACAGAGCAGCAAACACAGAGAAACAAATACAGAGCAGCAAGTACAGAGCAGCAAGTACAGAGCCACAAATACAGAGCAGCAAATACAGAGCAACAAACACAGAGCAACAAATACAGAGCAACAAACATAGAGCAAATAACACAGAGCAACAAATACAGAACAATAAACACAGAGCAACAAACACACAGGAACAAATATACAGAAAAAAACCAGAGCAACAAACACAGAGCCACAATTGCAGAGCCACAAACACTGAGCAACAAACACAGAGCAACAAACACAGAGCAACAAACACAGAGCAATAAATACAGAGCAGCAAACAGAGAGCAACAAATACAGAGCAACAAACACAGAGCAACAAATACAGAGCAACAAATAAAGAGCAACAAAAACAGAGCAACAAACACAGAGCAATAAATACAGAGCAACAAACACTGAGCAACAAATGCAGAGCAACAAATACAGAGCAGCAAACAGAGAGCAACAAATACAGAGCAACAAACACTGAGCAACAAATGCAGAGCAACAAATACAGAGCAGCAAATACAGAGCAACAAACTCAGAGCAACACACACTGAGCAACAAATACAGAGCAGCAAGTACAGAGCAGCAAGTACAGAGCCACAAATACAGAGCAGCAAATACAGAGCAACAAACACAGAGCAACAAATACAGAGCAACAAATACGGAGCAGCAAACACAGAGAAACAAATACAGAGCAACACAGACAGGGCAACAAACACAGAGCAACAAACACTGAGCAACAAACACAGAGCAACAAACAGAGCAAAAAAACACAGAGCAAAAAAACACAGAGCAACAAATATAGAGCAACAAGGATAGAGCAACAAATACAGAGCAACAAACACAGAGCAACAAACACTGAGCAACAATTTCAGAGCAACAATTACAGAGCAGCAAATGTGGAGCAGCCAACACAGAGCAACAAATACAGAGCAACAGATACAGAGCAACAAACGCAGAGCAACATTAGCAGATCAAAAAACATAGAGCAAAAAACACAGAGCAACAAATACAGAACAATAAACACAGAGCTACAAACACACAGGATCAAATATACAAAAACAAACCAGAGCAACAAATACAGAGCAGCAAGTACAGAGCAACAAACACTGAGCAACAAATACAGAGCAAAAAATACAGGTCAGCAAGTACAGAGCCACAAATACAGAGCAACAAATACAGAGCAGCAGGTACAGAGCCATGAAATTCAGAGCAACAAACACAGAACAACAAATACTGGGCAACAAACACAGGTCAGCAAGTAGAGAGCCACAAATACAGAGCAACAAAAACAGAGCAACAAACAGAAAGCAACCAACACAGAGCAACAAACAGAGAGCAACAAGTACAGAGCTACAAATACAGAGCAGCAAACACAGAGAAACAAATACAGAGCAACAAATACAGAGCAACAAACACAGAGCAACAAACAGAGAGCAACAAATACTGAGCAACACATACAGAGCAACAAACACAGAGCAACAAATACAGAGCAACAAACACAGAGCAATAAATACAGAGCAACAAACACAGAGAACAAATACAAAGCAACAAATACAGAGCAACAAACACAGAGCAACAAATACTGAGCAACAAACTCAGAGCAACAAATTACAGAACAAGAAATACAGAGAAGCAAATGCAGAGCAACAAAAACGGAGCAACAAATACAGAGCAAAAAATACAGAGAATCAAATACAGAGCAACAAACACATAGCAACAAATTACAGAATAACAAATACAGGGCAATAAACACAGAGCAACAAATAGAGAGCAACAAATTACAGAACAGCAAATATAGGGTAATAAACACAGAGCAGCAAATACAGAACAACAAACACAGAGCAAAAAATACAGAGGAAGAAATGCAGAGTGACAAATACAGAGCAACAAATACAGAGCAATAGATACAGAGCAATAAATATAGAGCAACAAATACAGAAGAAGAAATGCAGAGTGACAAATACAGTGCAACAAATACAGAGCAATAAATACAGAGCAATAAAATACAGAGCGACAAATACAGAGCAACAAACACAGAGCAACAAACACACAGCAATAAATGCAGAGCAACAAATACAGAGCAACCAATACAGAGCAACAAATACAGAGCAACAAACACAGAGCAACAAATACAGAGCAATAAATACAGAGCAACAAACACAGAGCAACAAACACAGAGCAACAAACAGAGAGCAACAAATACTGAGCAACACATACAGAGCAACAAACACAGAGCAACAAATACTGAGCAACACACACAGGTCAGCAAGTACAGAGCCACAAATACAGAGCAACAAAAACAGAGCAACAGACACAGAGCAACAAACACAGAGCAATAAATACAGAGCAACAAACACAGAGCAATAAATACAGAGCAACAAACACAGAGAACAAATACAAAGCAACAAATACAGAGCAACAAACACAGAGCAACAAATACTGAGCAACAAACTCAGAGCAACAAATTACAGAACAAGAAATACAGAGAAGCAAATGCAGAGCAACAAAAACGGAGCAACAAATACAGAGCAAAAAATACAGAGAATCAAATACAGAGCAACAAACACATAGCAACAAATTACAGAATAACAAATACAGGGCAATAAACACAGAGCAACAAATAGAGAGCAACAAATTACAGAACAGCAAATATAGGGTAATAAACACAGAGCAGCAAATACAGAACAACAAACACAGAGCAAAAAATACAGAGGAAGAAATGCAGAGTGACAAATACAGAGCAACAAATACAGAGCAATAGATACAGAGCAATAAATATAGAGCAACAAATACAGAAGAAGAAATGCAGAGTGACAAATACAGTGCAACAAATACAGAGCAATAAATACAGAGCAATAAAATACAGAGCGACAAATACAGAGCAACAAACACAGAGCAACAAACACACAGCAATAAATGCAGAGCAACAAATACAGAGCAACCAATACAGAGCAACAAATACAGAGCAACAAACACAGAGCAACAAATACAGAGCAATAAATACAGAGCAACAAACACAGAGCAACACACACAGAGCAACAAATACAAAGCAATAAATACAGTGCAACAAATACAGAGCAACAAATACAGAGCAACAAACAGAGGAACAAATACACAGCAACAAACACAGAGTAAGAAATACAGAACAACAAACACAGAGCAACAAACACAGAGCAACAAATAGATAGATAGAGAAATACAGCACAGAACAGGCCCTTCGGCCCGCGATGTTGCGCCAAACTTTTGTCCTAGGTTAATCATAGAATTTTGGACAATTTTTCATGGCCAATCCACCCAACCTGCACATCTTTGGACTGTGGGAGGAAACCGGAGCACCCGGAGGAAACCCACGCAGTCACGGGGAGGATGTGCAGACTCCACACAGACAGCGACCCAAGTCGAAATCGAACTTGGGACCCTGGAGCTGTGAAGCAATTGTGCTATCCACAATGCTACCGTGCTGCCCTTAAGAAGTTAACCTACACTCCATTATTCTACCCTAATCCATGTACCTATCCAATAGCCGCTTGAAGGTCCCTAACTTTTCCGACTCAACTACTTCCACAGGCAGTGCATTCCATGCCCCCACTCCTCTCTGGGTAAAGAACCTACCTCTGACATCCCCTCTATATCTTCCACCATTTATCTTAAATTTGTGTCCCCTTGTAATGGTTTGTTCCACCCGGGGAAAAAGTCTCTGACTGTCTACTCTATCTATTCCCCTAATCATCTTATAAACCTCTATCAAGTCGCCCCTCATCCTTCTCCGTTCTAATGAGAAAAGGCCTAGCACCCTCAATCTTTCCTCGTATGACCTACTCTCCATTCCAGGCAACATCCTGATAAATCTCCTTTGCACCTTTTCCAAAGCTTCCACATTCTTCCTAAAATTAGGTGACCAGAACTGCACACAGTACTCCAAATGTGGCCTGACCAAGGTTTTGTACAGCTGCATCATCACCTCACGACTCTTAAATTCAATCCCTCTGCTAATGAACGCTAGAACACCATAGGCCTTCTTCACAGCTCTATCCACTTGAGTGGCAACTTTCAAAGATCTATGAACATTCCGCATTCATATTTGTCCTTCCAAAATGGATAACCTCACACTTGTCAGGGTTAAACTCCATCTGCCACTTCTCAGCCCAGCTCTGCATTCTATCTATGTCTCTTTGAAGCCGACAACAGCCCTCCTCACTATCCACAACTCCACCAATCTTCGTATCATCTGCAAATTTACTGACCCACCCTTCAACTCCCTCATCCAAGTCGTTAATGAAAATCACAAACAGCAGAGGACCCAGAACTGATCCCTGCGGTACACCACTGGTAACTGGGCTCCAGGCTGAATATTTGCCATCCACCACCACTCTCTGTCTTCTATCGGGTTAGCCAGTTTGTTATCCAACTGGACAAATTTCCCACTATCCCATGCCTCCTTACTTTCTGCATAAGCCTACCATGGGGAACCTTATCAAATGCCTTACTAAAATCCATGTACACTACATCCACTGGTTTACCTTCATCCACATGCTTGGTCGCCTCCTCAAAGAAGTCAATAAGACTTGTAAGGCAAGACCTACCCCTCACAAATCCGTGCTGACTATCCCTAATCAAGCAGTGTTTTTCCAGATGCTCAGAAATCCTATCCCTCAGTACCCTTTCCATTACTTTGCCTACCACCGAAGTAAGACTAACTGGCCTGTAATTCCCAGGGTTATCCCTATTCCCTTTTTTGAACAGGGGCACGACATTCGCCACTCTCCAATCCTCTGGTACTACCCCTGTTGACAGCGAGGACGAAAAGATCATTGCCAACGGCTCTGCAATTTCATTTCTTGCTTCCCATAGAATCCTTGGATATATCCCGTCAGGCCCGGGGGACTTGTCTATCCTCAAGTTTTTCAAAACGCGCAACACATCTTCCTTCCTGACAAGTATCTCCTCAAGCTTATCAGTCTGCTTCACGCTGTCCTCTCCAACAATATGGCCCCTCTCGTTTGTAAATGCTGAAGAAAAATACTTGTTCAAGACCTCTCCTATCTCTTCAGACTCAATACACAATCTCCCGCTACTGTCCTTAATCGGACCTACCCTCGCTCTAGTCATTCTCATATTTCTCACATATGTGTAAAAGGCCTTGGGGTTTTCCTTGATCCTACCCGCCAAAGATTTTTCATGCCCTCTCTTAGCTCTCCTAATCCCTTTCTTCAGTTCCCTCCTGGCTATCTTGTATCCCTCCAGCACCCTGTCTGAACCTTGTTTCTTCAGCCTTACATAAGTATCCTTCTTCCTCTTAACAATATTCTTCTTCCTCTTAACAACAAAAAAAAAACCAGAGCCACAAACACTGAGCAACAAATACAGAGCAACAAATACATAGCAACAATTACAGAGCAGCAAATGTAGAGCAACCAACACAGAGTAACAAACACAGAGCAACAACTACAGATCAACAAACATAGAGCAAAAAACACAGAGCAACAAATACAGAACAATAAACACAGAGCAACAAACACAGCAGCAAACAGAGAGCAACACATACTGAGCAACAAACACAGGTCAGAGCTACAAACACAAAAGAACAAAAATACAACAAAAAAGCATCTAGTCTGCACCGACCCTCTGAAAGAGCACATTCCTTAGACCCACTCTCCCACCCTATCCCCGTAAGCACACCTATCCTGCACATCTTTGGACATTCCGGCGCCTGTTCAGGTACACGGAGGGAGAATTCAGAATACCCAATCCACCCTAACCTGCACATCTTTCGGGACTTGTGGGAGGAAACCGGAGCGCCCGGAGGAAACCCACGCAGACACGGGGGAGAACGTGCAGCCTCCGCACAGACAGTGACCCAGCAGCAAATCGAACCGGGGACCCTGGCGCTGAGAAGCAATAGTGCTAACCGCTATGCTACTGTGCTGCCAGTGATGTTGGTTGAGGGATTTACATTGATCCAGGACACAGGGGTGGATTGCCCTGTTATTCCACAGGATGCATTGCGTTTAATACGAGATGCAGTTTGATGTTTCGTTCGAGATGGGGCACTCCCGGCAACGCGTCACTCCCTCCGCACTGCACTGAAAGCGCGGTCTTGAAACACGAAATTGCCTGCGCTGAAATCTCCCGAGTGGGTTTGCCAGGGCCCGATCCCTGGCACAGGCACATTGTCACTGCCAGCCTGGTAGCCTGGCAGTGCCCTTACCAATCTGGCAGTGTTACCTGGTGCCTCTGCCAAGGTGCCCAGTTGAGGTGTCAAGGTGCCAGGCTAATAGTGCCAAGGTGTCTGGGTGGCAGTGGGAGTGCCAGGGTACGAGCCTGTCCCGGAGCCTGACCACCTGGGGCCTCCGATGGCCTGGGAGACCTCCCCCCCGCTCCCACCGCGCCCCCCCCCCCCCCCACTCCCCTGCCCCATGTGCCATTACATTCTGTCCCCCCCCCCCCCCCCCCTCCCTCAGCGGCCACGGCGTCGGTGTCACAATCTCTACAAACACACGTCAACCTCGCCGTCAGGAACTCGGCCCATCGGCGCCGCAGCATCGCAGAGACCCCCTGAGACTACCGGGGTCAGGGCCCCTGATCGTGTACAAACGCCGTTTACTGTCCGCGCCTTCCGGAACCACATTGACGCCGCCAGTCAAGGCGACGGAGAATTGCGATTTCAGCGCCGGAAACGATTTTCCGGCCGATCGCGTTTGGGTATTTTGATGCCAGATACTGCCCCAGAAACACAAATGGCCGCCTGACAATGATTTGGAAACCTATTCTCTAGTGAAGAGCTCGGTTTTATTTCTCATCGCTGAAACAGTTCAGTTTCCTCGTCCGACAATCGCCTCGATTGTGTCCTCCAGCCGGAACACAGGATTCCGACCGAAATCCGTTTGTTTCCCTCGGAATTCCAACAGCAGCTGTGAGAGCTCCTCCGCCTTTGGGTCGGGAAAGGGACACATGAACATAACCTCGTGCTGTACCTGTCCTGGGAGTGTTTGATGGGGACAGTGTAGAGGGAGCTTTACTGTGTATCTGACCCCGTGCTGTACCTGTCCTGGGAGTGTTTGATGGGGACAGTGTAGAGGGAGCTTTACTCTGTATCTAACCCCGTGCTGTACCTGTCCTGGGATGTTTGATGGGGACAGTGTAGAGGGAGCTTTACTCTATCTAACCCCGTGCTGTACCTGTCCTGGGAGTGTTTGATGGGGACAGTGTAGAGGGAGCTTTACTCTGTATCTAACCCCGTGCTGTCCCTGTCCTGGGAGTGTTTGATGGGGACAGTGTAGAGGGAGCTTTACTCTGTATCTAACCCCGTGCTGTACCTGTCCTGGGAGTGTTTGATGGGGACAGTGTAGAGGGAGCTTTACTCTGTATCTAACCCCGTGCTGTAGAGGGGCTGTTTAGCTCACAGGGCTAATCGCTGGCTTTGAAAGCAGACCAAGGCAAGCCAGCAGCACGGTTCGATTCCTGTAAAAGCCTCCTCGAACAGGTGCCGGAATGTGGCGACTAGGGGCTTTTCACAGTAATTTCATTTGAAGCCTACTCGTGACAATAAGCGATTTTCATTTTCATTTCACTCTGTATCTAACCCCGTACTGTACCTGTCCTGGGAGTGTTTGATGGGGACAGTGTGGAGGGAGCTTTACTCTGTATCTAACCCCGTGCTGTACCTGTCCTGGGAGTGTTTGATGGGGACAGTGTAGAGGGAGTTTTACTCTGTATCTAACTCTGTGCTGTACCTGTCCTGGGAGTGTTTGATGGGGACAGTGTAGAGGGAGCTTTACTCTGTATCTAACCCCATGCTGTACCTGTCCTGGGAGTGTTTGATGGGGACAGAGGGAGCTTTACTCTGTATCTAACCCCGTGCTGTACCTGTCCTGGGAGTGTTTGATAGGGACAGTGTAGAGGGAGCTTTACTCTGTATCTAACCCCGTGCTGTACCTGTCCTGGGAGTGTTTGATGGGGACAGTGTGGAGGGAGCTTCACTCTGTATCTAACCCCGTGCTGTACCTGTCCTGGGAGTGTTTGATGGGGACAGTGTAGAGGCAGCTTTACTCTGTATCTAACCCCGTGCTGTACCTGTCCTGGGAGTGTTTGATGGGGACAGTGCAGAGGGAGCTTTACTCTGTATCTAACCCCGTGCTGTACCTGTCCTGGGAGTGTTTGATGGGGACAGTGTAGAGGCAGCTTTACTCTGTATCTAACCCCGTGCTGTACCTGTCCTGGGAGTGTTTGATGGGGACAGTGTGGAGGGAACTTTACGCTGTATCTAACCCCGTGCTGTACCTGTCCTGGGAGTGTTTGATGGGGACAGTGTAGATTTTCAAACTGTGATTCACAGATGAAATAGTTGATATTAATGGTGGTTTTCTGCGCTCTCTTTCTGTGGCGGTCCCTCAGGATTGATGATGATTTGCTTCAACTCCATTCCGGTCGGTTCTGAGATAGCTGATAAGTCCAATCTGTGATAGAATCGTGGAATCCCTACAGAGCAGAAGGAGGATTCGGCACATGGAGCCAGCACTAAAACTGCAAAAGAGCCCCCTACCTCGGCCCACTCTCCTGCCCTATCCCCACCTAACCTGCACATCTTTGGACTGTGGGAGGAAACCGGAGCACCCGGAGGAAACCCACGCAGACACGGGGAGAACGTACAGACTGCACGCAGACAGTGACCCCAAGGCCGGAATTTGAACCCGCGTCCATGGCGAGATGAGGCAGCAGTGCTAACCACTGTGCCACGGTGCTGCCCTTCCTCAGATTCTGTCATAGGTTGGACAGGTTCGAGTGTCAGATAGGTGGTGTGGTGATATGATTTGCATAGCTGTCTGCCATTGGGGCAGAACACCGGCTTACCAATGGCCCTGGTCGGTCATGTGCCTCTCGACCGATTGGTTGAGGCCAGTCATGTGACAGCTCTCCGATTGGTCGAGAGGCTGAGTTAACCACGCCTCCATACCGAGGTATAAATAGTCAAACGCCCGGCGGTCGTCCATTTTATTGTAGACAACCGCAGGGCTAAGTTTTAGTTTATTAAAGCCTAACTTTTGTACAGCAACTCGTCTCTCGTGCAATTGATGGCTCATCAGGTGGGTTGTTTGTAGATTGGTGAGCTCCCTCCAACGCCTCGGCCCATTCCTGAAGAAACCTTGTGATGCGTTCAGTGCCTTCCCAGGATGCATCTTCTCCATTGTGGTTCATCTCCAGCCCGGGACTCCCGTGAATCGGTTGTGGACGTGGAACCCGTTCACATCGCTAAAGTGCTTCCCCTCTCGTCCTCGCTTTTGCCGCCAGGCCGAGTTTGAGTAACGCAGCGGACGCCATGTGCTGGACCTTGCGATGGCAGCTCCACGCGGACGTTTTGAGGTCTTGCCTCTGAAGCACCCAGGAGCCCCTGCTAACGATAAACCTTAATCTTGAGTTGACCGAAACTCCACCTGGACTGGGCAGTTTGTGCTCATTTAACGACTGGACAGCAGTTAGAATGAATCAAACCTGTGTCTGGGAACTTTGAATACACCAGAGCACGGAAATGGCATTCTCAATGTGTGCACATAATTAGATTCATAGAATTTACAGTGCAGAAGGAGGCCATTCAGCCCATCGAGTCTGCACCGGCACTTGGAAAGTGCACCCTACCCAAGGTCAACACCTCCACCCTATCCCCATAACCCAGTAACTCCACCCAACACTAAGGGCAATTTATCACGGCCAATCCACCTAACCTGCACATCTTTGGACTGTGGGAGGAAACCGGAGCACCCGGAGGAAACCCACGCACACACGGGGAGGGTGTGCAGACTCCGCACAGACAGTGACCCAAGCCGGAATCGAACCTGGGACCCTGGAGCTGTGAAGCCATTGTGCTATCCACAATGCTACCGGGCTGCCCTTTCTGGGGCAAGTTGTGACACACTGTATTGGTGAGGGAGTGAGCTTGCACAACGATTGGCATCGAAAGTGTCCCAAACAGTCACATCCTGAGTCAATTAGTGTGTGATGCTGATTTGATGGGAGCAGTCATTCCAGAGCTCCACGCCTCAGCTCAGCCCAGATTAAGCTTGCCGAACCGGACACATGTTGAGCGGGGGGGGGGGGGGGGGGGACTCCTCTGCCAGCTACTGACAGTTTCATTGTCGGCTGATTTCCTCTGGTTGTTCCTTTGATTCCCCACGTGTTTGGTACTTTCCACAGTTCTCTGCCATTGCGCACATTCGCAGGATGTGGTATAGCACCCATCCCCTGAGTTCACAGAATCGGAACCCATCAAATCCTCCCCAACCCATGATAAACACCTGAACTGCCTCCCATATCGCTGGACCATAGCCTTGAATGGGCGGCACGGTGGCATCATGATTATAGTCGCTTAGTCACACAGCTCCAGGGTCCCGGGTTCGATTCCCAGCTTGGGTCACTGTCTGTGCGGAGTCTGCACGTTCTCCCCGTGTCTACGTGGGTTTCCTCCGGGTGCTCCGGTTTCCTCCCACAAGTCCCGAAAGACGTGCTGTTGGGTGAATTGGACATTCTGACTTCTCCCTCTGTGTACCCGAACAGGCGCCAGAATGTGGCGACGAGGAAATTTTCACAGTAACTTCATTGCAGCGTTAATGTAAACCGACTTGTGACAATAATAAAGATTATTATATTATTTATTATTAGATTAGAAAAGGTCGCCCAGAGTAGGTCCAGTTTTGCGTTTCTAAATTTTAGTGTACCCAATTCTTTTTTTTCCAATTAAGGGGCAATTTAGCATGGCCAATTCACGTACCCTGCACATCTTTGGGTTGTGGGGGCGAGACCCACGCAGACATGGGGAGAATGTGCAACCTCCACACGGACAGTGACCCAGAGCCGGGATCGAACCCGGGTCCTCGGCATCGTGAGTCAGCAGTGCTAACCATTGCGTCACCGTGCCGCCCCCCCTCTGTCCAGTTTTTCAATTGGTGCTGAAGGAAGACACGGTGAGGTGGAACATTGGCGGAGATCTCTGGCTAGGTTTTTAGAGAATTCCTACAAGGAGGCCATTCGGCCCATCGAGTCTGCACAGACCTGACCTGCCGACCGAATCCCATTTGCCAGCACTTGGCCCATAGCCTTGAATGTTGTGACGTGCCAAGTGCTCATCCAGGTACTTTTTCAAGGATGTGAGGCAACCCGCCTCTACCACCCTCCCAGGCCGTGCGTTCCAGACCCTCACCGCCCTCTGGGTAAAAAGGTTTTACCTCAAATCCCCCCTAAACCTCCCGCCCCTCACCTTGAACTTGTGACCCCTCGCAACTGACCCTTCAACTCAGGGCCCCAGCTGCTCCCTATCCACCCTGCCCACGCCCCTCATCATCTTGGCACCCCCATCAGTGTTGACCTTTGCTTTCAGACATGGGTTGCTGTTCCCTTCAGAATACAACATGAGGTGGAGAATTAATGAAGGGCAAGTCAAGCAGGGCGAGCTGCTGGAAGAGGGAGGAGGAAAAGGACAGCCCCCTGCACAAAGCCCAATGCCATTTTGGTGCCAGCTTCCTCCCTGCGTCTTGAGTTTGACCCAATCCTTTCTGGTGGGCTTTCCAATGCATCAAACGTCGTGTACGCTTGACCTGTGTTGAGTTGGCACCTGCACCATCCTTGTTCCCTGTCCTGGCCGCAGCCTCTTTTTCCCAGTGGCTCACTGTAGGCCCATCATGTCTCCATGCTATCCTCGTCAGTAAGAGGCTGATATGGCTGTCATGGCTGAATAGCTGGCAGCGCATGAGAGCTCTGAGGTGCAGCTTAGAGGTTTGCAGCAGCGCTAAGTATGTGAGGATGGGATGGAGCGTCTGACCAGCGGGTATGAGTCCTGCTCGATAAGACTCGATGGGGCGGTGCGCCGGCACAGTGGTTAGCACGGCTGCCTCACAGCGCCAGGGACCCGGGTTCAATTCTGGCCTTGGATCACTGTCTGTGTGGAGTTTGCACGTTCTCCCCGTGTCTGCGTGTTTCCTCCAGGTGCCCCGGTTTCCTCCCACAAGTGCCGAAAGACATGGGGCGGAATTCTCCGCAGGGGGCCGAATTCGTGAAGGCCGTCGTGAACGCGGCCGAGGTTCACAAAGGCCTCGGAGCCCGCTCCCCGCACCTAATTCACCCCCACCTGGGGGGCTAGGAGCGGGCGTCTGTCTTTCCCGGCCGCGACCTCGTCATGCCGAGAATGTGAAGTCATCCGCGCATGCATGCGTAGACGGCGCGAACCCGTGCATGCGCGGTGGCCGTCTTTCTCCTCAGCCGCCGGCAAGACGTGGTGGCTTGATCTTGCCGGGCGGTGGAGGGGAAAGAGTGCGTCTGTTTTGGACGCTGGCCCGACGATCGGTGGGCGATCGCGGGCCTGTCCCCTCCCGAGCACAGTCGTGGTGCTCCCGTCCCAATCGGGCCCCTAGATTCCCCAAACGGGCATCTGGCGCCCGTTTCACGAATACAGTGAGCAGGTGTGTTTGCCGCCGTCGTGAAACGGGCGTGAAGGGCTGGCCGCTCGGCCCATCGGGCTTGGAGAATCGCCGTAAAAAACGGCGAGCGGCGATTCTTCCGAGCGGGGGTGGGGGAGAATCGCGGGGGGGCGTAAAAAACGTCGGGGGGCCCTCCCGCGATTCTCCCAGGCCGCATGGGGAGTGGAGAATCGCGCCCATGCTTGTTGGGTGAATTGAACATTCTGAATTCTCCCTCTGTGACCCGAACAGGCGCCGGAATGTGGCGACGAGAGGATTTTCACAGTAACTTCATTACAGTGTTAATGTCAGCCTAGTTGCAACAATAAAGATTATTATTACGGCCCACCGTGACAGTGGTGTTTGTAAGAGTTTCCTCGGCATTAAGCTGTTCCTGATTAATCGAGGTTCGGCACAACATCGTGGGCCGAAGGGCCTGTTCTGTGCTGTATTTTTCTCTGTTCTCTCCGTGTCCCCCTCCGTTTCAAGAGTAACTCAAATTCCAAAGTACTTCTGTGGCTGCGAAGCAGTTTGGGATTTTGTGAGGTTGCGGTAGATTCTGCGTCACGGGAAGGCAAATTTTAACCACGTCCCTTTATGGCCACCTGCAGCCAATGAGAGAAAGTGTTGGCATGCAGCTCTGGAGCCACCTGTAGGCTGGACCAGGTAAGGGTAAGGACATGTGTAAACCTGTTGGATAGAATTCTGTTCTCTATGCCGGAGACAACTCAGATGTAGGGCTGCTGGCGGCTGGGAATTCTTCTGTTAAGATTGGGAAGGTGATTGATGATGATGTGAGGTTTAACAGTGCAAAGTAAAATGGGAAGTAAAATGGGAAATGTGAAGGTCTGACAAAACCTGAAGGAATATGAGAAAAATGAAGCAAAAATCCCACAAAGGGTTAACAGCATTGAGACGAGGGTTTGAACGGCAAATAGCCTTCACCAGCTTGAAAACCAGCTCTAGGCAGCTAATCCTGTAATCTTTTAAAATAAATTTAGGGGGCGAAATTCTCCCAAAGGGAGACAAAGTGCCGACGCCGGAGTGAAACCCGGGGTGTTTCACTCCGGTGTCGAAGGCCGCTCCTCGCCCCCTATTCTCCCACCCCCCGGCGGGCTAGGAGCGGCGCACAATCAATTACGCGCGCCGGGCCTTGGCGCCGTGTAAATGACGCGGCCGGCGGCGCTTAAATGACATCACCCGCGCATGCGCGGTTGCCGTCCTCCCCGCGGGCGCCCCGCAAGACATGGCGGATTGATCTTGCGGGGCGGCGGAGGGAAAAGAGTGCGTCTTTTAGAGACGCTGGCCCGACAATCGGTGGGCACCGATCGCGGGCCAGACCCCGACTGAGCGCCCCCCTGGTGCTCGATCCTCCCCCCCCCCCCCCCCCCACAGGCCCCACACGCAGCGTTCACGCGCTGTTCACGCCGGCAGCGACCAGGTGTGGTTGGCGCCGGCGTGAACCCGTCGTATTGGGCTGGGCCGCTCGGCCCATCCGGGCCGGATAATCGCCGCTCACCTGTTAGAAACGGCGAGCGGCAATTCTCCGAGCGGCCTATGTGAAACGCGGCACACCGTTTTGGGGGGGTGGGAGAATCGCGTGCGGGTGCCAGGGCGGCATGGCGGCAATCGCCCGGCACTCCCGCGATTCTCCCACCCGGCGTGGGGGTCAGAGAATCGCACCCAGAGTACCCAATTCATTTTTTTCCAATTAAGGGGCAATTTAGCATGGCCAATCCACCTAACCTGCACATCTTTGGGTTGTGGAGGGCGAAACCCACGCAGACACGGGGAGAATGTGCAAACTCCACACGGACAGTGACCCAGAGCCGGGATCGAACCTGGGACCTCAGCGCCGTGTGGGAACAGCGGCTAATCCGATGCTGATTAATCTGATGCTGTCCTTTCGAGTTCAAGGAATAGAACATAGAACAGTACAGCACAGAACAGGCCCTTCGGCCCTCGATGTTGTGCCGAGCAATGATCACCCTACTTAAACCCACGTAACCAGTATACCCGTAACCCAACAATCCCCCCATTAACCTTACACTACGGGCAATTTAGCATGGCCAATCCACCTATCCACCCAACACCTAACAGATATGACAATAGTTCACATTTTCATGGAAGTTAATTATTTTAGCAAGCAGTTAAATAAGAATTGCCAGAACCTTAAGTGAATTACGTGAAATAATGTGCATTTGTGAATAGAAATTTCACGACATCAGTTAGAAGTGGAAGTCTGGAGACAACGGTTGAGCCTTCTCTGATGTAAATTAACACCAAGCAGGAATCAGTTTAAACATGACGAAAACCAAATCTATCACTCCTCCGAGATTTGGCAAGCATCATTTTTAACAATGCTTAATATTGAAACATCCTCTTGTTAGGCATGATGGAAACTAGGTGAATACAACGGACAAACGAAATTAAATAAATGAGCAGAAGATATTACTTGAAGATCAAAAAATGTAACCAGCACGGCTGTGAGAAGCGTAATAAATATCCTGAGTCGCCTACAGACATTCCCAGCATTCCCAGCCCTCCGAGCTGTTTCGGTAGATGGGAATGACTGAATGCAGGAGCTGAACAGGAATTGAAGTTACTGAGAACACCCACAGATAGGAAGAGAGATTGTCAAGGAGGCCATGAAGGTCCGAACAACCGGAACGGGAAATCCAGGAGCAAGATCTTTTTCACTTGTTGTAAAGGCAGTCGTGTTACCTTATGAAGTAAAATAAAGTAATTTTAAAATGAACCGTAAGCTGAAACAGTGGTTACTTCAAAAATATCAATAATTTGTTATGGGCCAGGGTTTAGAGAACCCCAAAGTGTATCATGGAGTTCACCTGACCCACAACTTTTACTAGATTGTGGTATGGGGAGCACACGGCCCACTCTACAGGTGTGGTACAGCAGAAATGGAAAAGTATTTTTTAAAGCAAAACAATGTTTATTCTCTGAACTCAAGTTAACCTTTTTAAAACACAGTGAACATCTTAGCAACCATCAATTCATATACAACCCCCAAAGAATACAACACTAAGTAATCCTTTAAGCTTTCCTTTTAACATCCATAAGACTTAAAACACCTTTTAACAGAAGCACATCAGGTTTACATTCACTACTGAGAACATTTATAATTCTGAATTCACCAAATGATCAAGAGATAGTCTTTTGATGGCAGAGAGAACAGCAGTACACCTGCTCTGTCTGGCTTCAGCTCCAACACTGAAAACAAAACTAAAACACACCCTGCAGCAAACAACCTAAAATGAAAGTAAAAAGCTGACAGACAGCCCAGCTCCACCCACTCTCTGACATCACTGCAGTAGTAAACACCCATTTCTTAAAGGTTCTCTCACTACAGATATTTATATACACACCCATTTATAAACCCCCATTTCTTAAAGGTACTCTCACTACAGATATTTATATACACACCCATTTATAAACACCCATTTCTTAAAGGTACTCTCACTACAGATATTTATATACACACCCATCACCAACAGTCTGTCCTGGTCACTCACGTTGATGCAACAGTCAAGAAAGCCCAACAACGTCTCTACTTCCTACGGAATCTAAAGAAATTTGGCATGTCTGCATCGACTCTCACAAACGTCTACAGATGTAGGGCAGCACGGTAGCATGGTGGTTAGCATAAATGCTTCACAGCTCCAGGGCCCCAGGTTCGATTCCCGGCTGGGTCACTGTCTGTGCGGAGTCTGCACATCCTCCCTGTGTGTGCGTGGGTTTCCTCCGGGTGCTCCGGTTTCCTCCCACAGTCCAAAGATGTGCGGGTTAGGTGGATTGGCCAGGCTAAATTGCCCTTAGTGTCCTACAAAATAAGGTTAATGGGGGTTGTTGGGTTACTGGTATAGGTATATGTGGGCTTGAGTAGGGTGATCATTGCTCGGCACAACATCGAGGGCCGAAGGGCCTGTTCTGTGCTGTACTGTTCTAATTCTAATTCTAATGTGCGATAGAGAGCATCCTACCCGGCTGCATCATAGCTTGGGTATGGCAACTGCTCAGTCCAAGATCGCAAGAAACTGCAGAGTGTGGTGAACTCAGCCCAATGCATCACACAAGCTTGTCACCCCCACATTGATTCTGTCTACACCTCCCGCTGCCTCAGGAAGGCAGACAGCATTGTCAGAGACCCCTCCCACACAGACATTGCCTTCTTCCAGACCCTTCCATCAGGCAGAAGGTACAGAAGTCTGAAGACCGCACATCCAAACATAGGAACAGCTTCTTCCCCACAGCTACAAGACTCCTCAATGACTCCCCCTCGGACTGATCTGTTCCCTGTAAGAACACTATTCACGACGCCCTATGCTGCTCTTGCTCATGTATTTGCTTTGTTTGGCCCCTTGCTCCGCACTGTAACCAATCACTGTTTATCGATTAGTGAATGTACTCTGTCGATTATTCTCTTTGTGTACTACGTACGTACTGTGTACGTTCCCCCGGCCGCAGAAAAATACTTTTCATTGTACTTCGATACATGTGACAATAAATCAAATCAAAATTGAATCAAATTGCAGGCACAGTTTGGGTTATTGGGTTACGGGGATAGGGTGGAAGTGAGGGCTTAAGTGGGTCGGTGCAGACTCGATGGGCCGAATGGCCTCCTTCTGCACTGTATGTTCTATGTAGTATGCAAACTCCACAAGGTTTGTGACCCAGGGCCGGGATTCGAACCCAGGTCCTCAGCGCCGCAGTCCCAGTGCTAACCACTGCGCCACATGCCACCCTTTTCGAGGCGTTTTATAAAAGCTTGTATAGGTCGGAGCCCTCAGGGGACGAGTCGGTTATGAGGGATTTTTTGGTGGGGGGCAGGGGTTGGAGGGTCTTACGGCACGAGAGGAGGAGAAGGCAGGGTTGGAGGAGCCAGTGGGGTGTGAGGAAGTTGCCTGGTATGGAGGGTGCTAGCTATGAAGAAAGGTTGAGTAGATTAGAATTGTTTTCGTTGGAAAGATGGAGGTTGAGGGGGAACCTGAGAGGTATGGACAGGGTGGATAGCAACAAGCTTTTCCCAAGAGATGGGGTGTCAGTTACAAGGGGTCACGATTTCAAGGTGAGAGGGGGAAAGTTTAAGGGAGATGTGCGTAGAAAGTTTTTTACGCAGAGGGTGGTGGGTGCCTGGAACGCTTTGCCAGCGGAGGTGGTAGAGGCGGGCACGATAGCATCATTTAAGATGCATCTGGACAGATATATGAACGGGAGGGGGAACAGAGGGAAGTAGATCCTTGGAAAATAGGCGACAGGTTTAGATAAAGGATCGGCGCAGGCTGGGAGGGCCGAAGGGCCTGTTCCTGTGCTGTAATTTTCTTTGTTCTTTGAGGTTTTGTGACGATTGCAAACGGGTAAGGAAACAAGGCCGGATGGCTTGCCTCCCGCAGGTGATCGGGGAAGATCAGGCGGGATTCATAAAGCGTACGCAGTTGTCTTCCAATGTGAGGCGTTCGTTAAATGTGGCGCTCTACCTGTCAGAGGGGAGGGAGCTGGAGGTGATGGTGTCATTGGGGGAGGAGAAGGTATTTGACCGTGAGGAGTGGAGCTGTCTGTTTGCGGTGTTGGAGAGGTTTTGGATCGGGCCTAAGTTTGTGGCGTCGATCAAATTGTTATATAAAGGCAAACATGCGCACAAGCGAGGTGAATTTGGGATATTTTCGATTCCACTGGGGTACGGATGTCCCATGTCCCCCCTTCTGGTTACGCTGGTGATAGAGCCCTTGGCCATTGCGCTGAGGTGATTGGATAAGTGGAAGGAGATAGTGAGGGGGGGGGGGTGGGGTTGTGGAGGGGTTGCCGACGATCTGTTGCTGCACATCTCCAACCCACGTTGGGGGATAGATTAGGGCTGCTCGGGAGATTTGGGGCCTTTTCAGGTGACACGTTGAATCCAGAAAAGAGTGAATGTTTTCTGGTGTCTTCTTCGGGAGCAGGAGCCAGTTTTGGCGGGGGGGGGGGGGGGGGGGGGGGGGGGGGTGGGGGGTTGTTGTTTCCGGTGGCGACCACCCACTTTAGGTATCTGGGAGTGCAGGTGGCTCAAGACTGGGCCTAGCTTACCGGCGGGATTGGCGGCGCGGGCGGGAGCCGGGGTGCTGGGGGGGGGAGGGGGGGGGGCGCGGGGCGATCTGACCCCGGGTGGGATGCCCCCACGGTGGCCTGGCCCGCGATTGGGGCCCACTGATCGGCGGGCGGGCCTGTGCCGTGGGGGGACTCTTTTTCTCCCGCCTTTGCCTAGGTCTTCACCATGGCGGAGGCGGAAGTGACCCCCTTCCCTGCGCATGCGCCGGCATGAGTCGCTGACGCTCCGGCGCATGCGCGGACTTACGCCGGCCGGCGAAGTCCTTTCGGCTCCGGCTGGCGTGTCGCCAAAGGCCGTTCACACCAGCCGGCAGAGCGCCAACCACTCCGACGCGGGCCTAGCCCCTCAATGTGCGAACTTGGCCCCTAAAGGTGCGGAGACCTCCACATCTTTGGGGCGGCCCGATGCCGGAGTGGTTCACGCCACTCCGACACGCCGGGACCCCCCGCCCCGCAGGGTAGGGGAGAATCCCGGCCGTTGTTTAGTTGTGCAGGTAAGGTGGTAAGGATTAAGAAGACGGTGCTTCAGAGAGGGCGGCAGTCATGGGGTCAGACCTTCCCAAACCGGTTGTATTATTATTGGGCAGCCAACGGCGAGGCGGTGAGGGTTTGGGGTAAGGAACCGGAGGCTTTGTGGGCGAAGATGGAGGCAGGATCCTGTCGGGGGTCGGGGTTGCGGACGCCAGCGACGACGCCGCTTCCGTTCGCCCCAGGGAAATATTCAGGGGTCCGGTGGTGGTGGCCATGGATGGAGGCAATTTCGGCAGAACCTCAGGTTAGAAGCGGGGTCGAGGTTGACGGCAATCCAAGGGAATCATGGGTTTGAGATAGCGAGGATGGCTGACAGGTTTTGGGGCTGGGAGGCGCGAAGGGGTGGTCAAAATGAAGGACATATTTGGCGTGGGTTTGAAGGAATTGACGGAGAAGTTTAGGATTCCGCAGGATGATGGGGGGGGGGGGGGGGGGGAGAAGCCTTTAGGAAGTGCGGGACTTTGTAGGAGAAGGTTTCCCCGACTTTTCCCGTGACGCCCCGTTGTTGGAGGAGGTGCCGTCAGTGATGGGGCTGGATGCGGGTGGGGGAGGGGGGGGGGGCGGCTTACGGCAGGTTGATGGAGGAGGAAAGGGTGTCGTTGGAGGGGCCAAGGTCAAGTGGGAGGAGCTGGGGGTGGTGCTGGAGGAGGGGCTGTGGTGTGACGTGCTGCCAAGGGCGAATACCTCAACCTCGTGCGTGTGGCTGGAGCTGATGCAGCTAAAGGTGGTACATGTGGTGATATGCATCACTGTAAATACACAAGGGGTTAATGTAAATACACTACAACTAAGTAACCACTAGAGGGAGCACCAGAGACATGCAGACATACAGCAAATGAACACATAGAATAGGACACGGCCAATGGCCAGTCAAGACAGCCAGAGGTGACACTACCACAAGGGGCATTGCACAGCCCATATATAAGGACAGGACACACATGCTCTGTCTCTTTCCACAGGCGACACTTAGAGAGTCGGACAGGGGCAGATCAGAAGCATCACACCCACCACGTGGCTTAGAGCCGACTGGTTCGTTAGACTGAGTTACTATAGCAAGGTTAGCAGGAGAGTCGAACTCGTAGCGAACTGTGCTAATGGTTCAATAAATCATCTTGAACTTACTTCAAAATCTGGAGTATCTTTTGGTCAAAGCTGCATCGAGTTGCAGGCTGTGTTATCCCGGAGTACATAACACAACATGGTACCTGCGTTCTCAAGGATTCTTTAATCAACCCGAATTGTGTAGCCAATCTATAATTAGGGAACCTCATCATCAGGGAAGTGTGTAACACAGCAAAAGATTAAACTTCTGCCTGGATATCTGGCTTGTTTCATACGTTGTAGAATCAGGAATCTTTAAACAGCAAGGTGGTATGGGTTAAACTCTGAGCTGGCTGCCTTACCATCGCTATTTATACATTTGAAGAAATGGGTGGCTTACCGTATTAGTGTTGGGAAATATTTAAAATAAATTCATTGTCCACTGCACTAAAAATAGCGTGCAGAGAAATCACAGCCCCTAGGCCTTCCAGTTAATGAATATATTTATTAAACAGGTTTGGAAATAAAAGCAGATTTAGACCATTTTCCACTTGACTGGCCCTTTACATCAAAGCTCACGGCAAAGTACTTCATGAGGGAGTGGGTACTCAAAGTGCTCCCTTTCTGTCACTTCCCACATTCGGAATCGTGCAGAGAAACTCGATCTTAAGCCTCTGTCTAGAAAGACAAACACACCTGTTTTTTTCTCTGTTGCCTGCTGGTACGTTTTGACCTTGAGAGAGTTGCCAGTCCATTCAGACGGCTGAGTTGAGATTCCTGTGAGTTGGTCCTGGAAACAGTAGGCCGTGTGGAAGGCCCAACAGGAAACAGGTGCGACAATGTCAGCGTGTCTCTCAAGGTCACGGTAACTTGGTCCTCCTCTTTACTGTGTGCAGTTCTGGCCGCCTCATTTTAGGAAGGATGTGGAAGCTTTGGAAAAGGTGCAAAGGAGATTTACCAGGATGTTGCCTGGAATGGAGAGTAGGTCATACGAGGAAAGGTTGAGGGTGCTAGGCCTTTTCTCATTAGAACGGAGAAGGATGAGGGAAGACTTGATAGAGGTTTATAAGATGATCAGGGGAATAGATAGATTAGACAGTCAGAGACTTTTTCCCCGGGTGGAACACACCATTACAAGGGGACATAAATTTAAGATAAATGGTGGAAGATATAGGGGGGATGTCAGAGGTAGGTTCTTTACCCAGAGAGTAGTGGGGGCATGGAATGCACTGCCTGTGGAAGTAGTTGAGTCGGAAACGTTAGGGACCTTCAAGCGGCTATTGGATAGGTACATGGATTAGGGTAGAATAATGGAGTGCAGGTTAACTTCTTAAGGGCAGCACGGTAGCATTGTGGATAGCACAATTGCTTCACAGCTCCAGGGTCCCAGGTTCGATTTCGACTTGGGTCGCTGTCTGTGTGGAGTCTGCACATCCTTCCCGTGTCTGTGTGGGTTTCCTCCGGGTGCTCCGGTTTCCTCCCACAGTCCAAAGATGTGCAGGTTGGGTGGATTGGCCATGATAAATTGTCCAAACTTCTATGATTAACCTAGGACAAAAGTTCGGCGCAACATTGTGGGCCGAAGGGCCTGTTCTGTGCTGTATTTCTCTATCTATCTATCTTTAGGGAGTCTGTTGGAACGATCACGTAAATATCAGGGGCTGGATTCTCCGTTTTCGAGACTGCGTCCCCACGCCGTCGGGAAAACTGATCTTTTGCTCCAGGAAAACTGGGGTCAAAAGGCCACAGATTCACCGTCTTGCTAAGGGTTCGTCGTGGAGCTCGCAGATGCAGCTGCCGATACCCCCCCCCCCTCCCCCCCCCCCCCCCCGCACTTCCGGGTCAGAGGCTCCATGGCGGATCTGGACCGCCGCAATAGCACCCTGCAACAGTCGCTCGCCCTGCGCACACGTAGCTCCCAGTTCCGAATGACGAACCCGCTGACGAATCGGCTGACTGTGGGGGCGTCGGACTGAGTCCGCAGCTGACGCGCGACGTTCCCGAACGGCAGGACCATGTTAGATCTGCGCCGTTGGGAATACGGCCGATCGGGGACGGAGAATAGCGGGGCGGGCCCCTGGCAATGGCATGAGGCGGTTGACGCTCGGCGCCGCGTGTTCCCCGAGTCCGCTGCTTTTTCGGGAGGCGGAGAATAGCGGAATCGGTCCCGATTTCGTGCGGGGAAAACAGATTTTCCACCCCGTGCGCAGAATCCAGCCCCAGTTGTCCCATTATAATCCCCTTGAAGAGGGTGCAAAAGATGCAAATGGAGGATTGGCGAATTTCGGAAAGCGAGGGATGTCCCTGAGCAATGGGGGGGGGGGTAACACTCTGTGCTCTGCGGTTAAACTCATTCTTTCACTTTGGACCGATGACACAGGAGGCCTCCAAGCAAAGGCGGACAGAATATAACTCTTTGTACATCCACCATCTTCAGTTATTTTACATCCTTTCCCTTGTGTGCAAAAGGTAAAATCCTCAAGCAGCACATGAACCTTCTTCCCTCCCGTCTCTATCTTCCTCTATCGATGTGTCCTTCCCTTCTCCCTCTTCCATTTATCTAACTTCCCTTCACAAGCATCCCTTCGATTCAGAAGTGGAAACGTCCTTGCTGCGCTGCGGCAAAACCTTTTCAGAATTGATGCCTCCAACGTCCGGCGGATAGGCGAAGATCGCATGAGGTAGCTGTGGTGAATGTGTAACCACTATAAATTCACACTGTACATCACTGTGTCCCTGTGGGCTCCGACTGCGAGCCGTTGCGCGGCTCTGCCCACAGGGGGCGATGAGGAGCTTGTACAGGGCTCCGCCCTCGACTCCGCCCCCTTCTGGAAGTATAAGTGCTGCGGTCCTGTGAGTCCGCCTTCAGTTCAGCATCGTCGCAGGCAGGCTCAGTTGTAAGCCGATTAAAGTCACAGTTTGCTTCTCGTGTCTCTGAATGAATTGATGGTCGCATCAGTAGCCCCCTGCCAGGGAGCCTTGTTTTTTTTTGCCCGGTTCCCAGGGGGGGGATTTAGTGGACAAACCCGACCCATCTAATCGTATAAGGCGCTGGTCAACGAAAGGGTGTTGAACGGTAGCATTGTGGATAGCACAATCGCTTCACAGCTCCAGGGTCCCAGGTTCGATTCCGGCTTGGGTCACTGTCTGTGTGGAGTCTGCCATCCTCCCCGTGTGTGCGTGGGTTTCCTCCGGGTGCTCCGGTTTCCTCCCACAGTCCAAAGATGTGCGGGTTAGGTGGATTGGCCATGATAAATTGCCCTTAGTGTCCAAAATTACCCTTAGTGTTGGGTGGGGTTACTGGGTTATGGGGATAGGGTGGAGGTGTTGACCTTGGGTAGGGTGCTCTTTCCAAGAGCCGGTGCAGACTCGATGGGCCGAATGGCCTCCTTCTGCACTGTAAATTCTATGATTCTATGAAACTATGAACGTTACATAAATACGCTGCTGGGAAGGAGGGTGCGAGTGGTGGCTCTTCGACCGAGGCTGAGAGAGTGCGACGATCGTTGAGAGGAAAGGTAGGGGAGGCGATGTGGACTGGGGTAATGGCGCACACATTCGAGAAACAATTTGATGACCATTTTGAAAGGCATGGAAGGGAGGTGGTGGAGAGCCTCCCTGACAAAGCCCCAAGGAGGTCACGGGGTGAGGACCACCCGGTTCCCCATGACCTCCACAGAATACAAACGTCCCCCGGTAACAGTGCGCGTTTCCCCTTTAATCGCCGGAAGCTGAGATGGTTGCCGGCGGAAGGCCGAGGATCTGGAGAACAGGTTGAGGGAACAGAACTTCAGGATCGTGGGGGGCTACCAGAGGGGTTGGGGGGGGGGGGAGGGGGGGGCTGAAGCCGACTGCGTATTTCTCACAGATGTTTGCGAAGCTGGCGGGGGGCGGGGAGGGATGAACAGACATCTCCTCCTGAGCTGGGTAGGGCCCACCAAACACTTTGGCAGAGGCCTCGGGTGACTGAGCCGTCACACACGGTGACGGTTCATTTTCATAGCTTTCAGCAGAAATGAGCGGGCCCTGAAATAGGCCGAAGAGAACGAGGACGTGAGGCGGGTAGGAAGCAATATACAGATTTACCAGGAGGCCGGGGAAGAGCTAGCGAAGTGGGGTGTGCAGCCTTTAACAAGTCAGCACGGTATCAGTGCGCTTTGGAGAGGGGTACCTGGTGAGGTACTTGAAGATAATTTTTTTGAGACATCGGAGGAGGTTAAAGTTCATAAAGCATAGGAGCAGAATGAGGCCACTCGGCCCATCGAGTCTGCTCCGCCATTCAATCGTGGCTGATATCTCATCCCCATTCTCCTGCCTTCTCCCCATAACCCCTGATCCCCTTATTGATCAAGAACCTATCTATCTCTGTCTTAAAGACACTCAGTGATTTGGCCTCCGCAGCCTTCTACGGCAAAGAGTTCCACAGATTCACCACCCTCTGGCTGAAGAAATTCCTCCTCATCTCTGTTTTAAAGGATCGTCCCTTCAGTCTGAGGCTGTGCCCTCGGGTTCTAGTTTCTCCTACAAGTGGAAACATCCTCTCCACGCCCACTCTATCCAGGCCTCACAGCATCCTGTCAATCAACACAAGGACTTGGCCTTAATTGAAAAGGTTTGGATGGGACTTTAGTGGGTGTGGATGGGAAGGGTCAGCTTCGGAATGTTTCAGTATTCTGTACTTCCGGTTATTTGGGGTTTCGTGTACTGTGTGGGAAGGGTTGGGTAGTGTCCAGTGTACATGTTGTTTTGTGTGTGGGGGGGGGGGGGGGAGGGGGGAGCCATTTTAATTAACAAGGGGGGCCTGTTTTCCACCAGGAAGGGTTGCAGCATGTGATACTCACTGGGTCACTGGAAGGTCAGTCGATGGCGCTGGTGAACGTTTATGCCCCGAATTGGGATGATGTGATATTTACGAGGAGATTGTTGGCCGCAATGTCGGATTTGGACATGCTGTTTCTGAGGCAGATTTAAATTGTGCTTTGAGCACGAAACTTGACCGGCCTGGGCTGAAAGCGTTGTCCACTTTGGGGGTAGCGAAGACGTTGATGCCGATCTGGTGGGTTTGGTATCAGAGGTAGGCCGGGCTCAGCTGCCGGTATGGAGGCTGGATGTAGGGTTATTAGCCGTCGAAGTTCTGTGGACGGGTATTGAAGACGATAGATGAGTATGTGGGGCCTAATGTGGGGGTCGGTCTCACACTCCGTTCTACGGGAGATCTTGAAAGCAGGGATTAGAGGGGGGGTTCATCTCTGACTTAGTGCACGTGGAGAGGGGAGCGGCGGACGTTGGTGGATGACAGCCTGGAAGTGGACCGCAGATACTCGAATGATCCAATCCCAGAGGCCCTGGCAAGCAGGAAGTAGCTGCAGATGCACTTTGACCTATTAACCATGGATGAGCCGGTGTGGCAGCCGAGGGGTTCGAGGTGGGGGGTAACATGAATATGGGGAGGAGCCTCGTCATCTGGCTAGCCCATTGAGGCTAGCCTCCCAGGAAACTATCCAGGTCGGCAAGCTGGTGTCCGCTCCGGATAAAGTTAATGGAACTTTTGATACTTTTTATAAGAATCTTTATCGGTCGGATCCGCCGGGGGGCTGAACCGTCCTTAACGTGGACGCCAAGGTATTGGCGAGGGTGCGAGTGCTGTGATTGGAACCTAAGTGACTGGGGAAGATCAGACGGGATTTGTTAAGGGCCGTCAATGGTCGTCTAATGTGCGGCGATTGTTAAATGCGGTCTTGTTAAATGGGGTCTTTCCCCATGTCACAGGCCCGATCCACAGGTCATGGTCTCGTTAGACGTCAAAAAGGCCGGGTAGAATGATGGTACCTTTGTGCGGTTTTGGAAAGGTTCGTGTTGGGGCCAAAATGTGTGTCATGGGATCCACCTGTTGTTTAAGCCCCCCCCCCCCCCCCTTCCCCGGATAATGTCTGCACCAACTCCACGAGCTCAGGGTACTTTCAATTAAAATTGGGGAATGCAACGTTCCCCTCCCCCCTCTTGTTTGCATTGGTGATTGAGTCTTGTGAGTGCTTCGGGTAAATGGGAGCGGATAATGAGGGGAGGGGTGGGGAATTGGGGTGTGCCTGTATGCTAATGACCTTTTACTTTACGTCACGGACCCAGTCCCACCATGGGTTATACCTGTAAAGTTGGGATAACCGTCTCCTGTCCTTGGCGTGCAGGGTCCAGGCGATCAAGGTGAAAATTTTGCCACAAGTTTTGTTGATGTTCCAGTGTCCTCCGTATCTTCCTCAACTCTTTTTAGCCGAGTCGAAAAGTCGATTATGTCTTTTATATGGGCGGGCAAGACCTCGAGGATTCGTAGAGCAGTCCGTCACAGGGACACATAGACAGTCGGGGGGGCCTGGCGTAGCCGAACCTGGTATTTTATTACTGGGTAGCTAATGCGGAGAATACAAAGGGTCACCTGGACTTGAAACAATTTCTCTCCCTACAGATGCTGCCAGACCTGCTGAGATTTTCCAGCATTTTCTCTTTGGTTTCAGATTCCAGCATCCGCAGTAATTTGCTTTTATGCGGAGAAGGTACAGGAGCTACGTGGGCGCAGATAGAATCCAGGTCATATCGAGGATCTGATGTGGGGGTACTAGTGACGAGTGTTCCCACTGCCAACAAAGTTTTTGTCAAATCCAGCGGGTGTTTCCACTTTGGGAACATGTAGACAATTCCGACGGCATTATAAACTGGGGTCAGTGTCGAAGCTGGCTCCCAGCTGTGCCAACAATCTGCTTGAGCCGGGGAGATTGGATGCCACGTTCGGGGGATGGGAGAGGGCTGGCGCCTTGTTCCTCGAGGGGCAGTTTGCCAGTCGAGAGGATTCGATAGAAACGTGTGGGCTCCCGGGTTCAAATTCATTTAGATATCTCCATGTTCGCAGCTTTGGGAGATGGATTTTCCCGATGTTCCCGTGGCGCCATCAGCATCTCTAATGGAAAGGGTCCTGTCGCTCACGAGATTGGAGGAAGAGGGCACTTGCTGTATTTAGGATCCGGTGTAAGTGGAGGGGGTTAAGTCCAGATGGGAGGAGGAGGTGGGGCTGAAGAGGTGTGGAGTGAGGCCCTATACAGTGTGAACTCCACATCGTCGTGCAGGACACATACACACACGCACACGCACACACACACACACACACACACACATGTTCTGGTCTTGTCCCAGTCCCCTTCTTCAACACCATGGCGGCCATTTTGAAGATTGAGCTGAAGCCCTGGCCTTCAGTGGCCATAGTCAGGGCGTCGGACTGGAGCTGCAGATGGGCTTGGAGGCCGATGCTCTGGCCTTTGACTTGCTGATAGCCCAGAGGAGAATACTCCGAGGGTGGGGGTCTGCATCTCCACCTCGGTGTGGCTGAGAGACCTGACGGGTTCTTAAACCTCAGGAAAGATAAGTACACCGTGAGGGCAGCCATTGAGGGGTTCGATCGAAGATTGCAGCCGCTTATTGTGTATTTCAAGGAATTGGATGAGTGCGGCTCCCAACAACACTCAAGAAGCTCCACACCACCCAGGACAAAGCAACCTTGATCGGCACCCCACCCACAAACATTCACTCCCTCCACCACCGACGCACAGTGGCAGCCGTGTGTACCATCTACAAGATGCACTGCAGCAACTCACCAAGGCTCCTTAGGCAGCACCTTCCAAACCCATGACCTCTACCATCTAGAAGGACAAGGGCAGCTGGTGCCTGGGAAACCCACCACCTGGAGGTTCCCCTCCAAGTCATTCACCGCCCTGACTTGGAAATATATCGGCCGTTCCTTCACTGTCGCTGGATCAAAATCCTGGAACTCCCTAACAGCACTGTGGGTGTACCTACACCTCAGGGACTGCAGTGGCTCAAGAAGGTGGCTCACCACGACCTTCTCAAGGGGCAACTAGGGAATAAATGTTGGGCTTACCAGCGACGCACATATCTCGTATAAATATTTTTAAAAATTGGTCACCATTAAGTTGTTCGGGGGCGGGAGGGGGGATTTAGGTTTTGTGAGGGATTGTTCAATTTATTTGTTTTCCACGAGTGAGGTATGTAACTTTGTTTATTTTTTCTATTTTGTATTTTATAAATTACAAAATAAATGCCTCCACGAGCTCACGCCAAATCGATACTATTGGATAAATGGCAGCTCTTGGAATTGGTAACACGCACACGGTGTTGGACTTAATGCGAGGGGGGGGGGCAAGCGGCTGCTTGGGGAAGGTGACGATAGATCCGAAAGCTTTGTGTGAGTTGGGGGAGGGGGTGTGCGGAGGGGGAGGCAACCCTGCCTTGACCCTTTGCAGAACCCCCGGCTACTGTTTGGTTCCATCCAGCCATCCATGCCAGTGGTGCAGCTCGGCACCACCCACTCATGGTTGGGGGGAGGTCTGCTGCATTTTTTGAAGTAATAGGGGCTTTTAAAAAGGAGCGTCCCCTCATAAATTTGAAGGAGTAGAAACTTTACTTTTCCTCACCCCCTTTTAACCCTTCAGCAACACTTTGAAGCACGAGGGATGTCGTACTGGCATCCCTTTTAACTCTTCCGATTCATAATTGAATAAAGTAATTTCAACACGCACTATCTCGGTCTTTTCTTCCAAGATTCTTTTGCCGTTAGGCGAAATAGGGTGGGCCGTCGCGGCTTGAAATGAGGAAAAGTCAAAGTCTTTGATTTACCTCAGTCCAGCCGATTTTCGGATTGAAGTCTTCCGGTTGTCCGATCTGTGGTTTTCTGGGGGGCTCTCAGGCAAGGTCCCCCTTTGGGCCGCTCCGTTCTTCCGTCCATCCGACTCCGTTAATTCTCCCTCGTACTGGCATTCCGACTACGGCAATTTATAGAGATGTATTTGGTTAATATATCTATTGTCATGTGAGTGTACCTTTAAGAAATGGGTGTTTTAAATGGGTGTGTATATAAATATCTGTAGTGAGTGTACCTTTAAGAAATGGGTGTTTATAAATGGGTGTGTATATAAATATCTGTAGTGAGTGTACCTTTAAGAAATGGGTGCTTATAAATGGGTGTGTATATAAATATCTGTAGTGAGAGTACCTTTAAGAAATAGGTGTTTACTGCTGCAGTGATGTCAGAGAGTGGGTGGAGCTGGGCTGCCTGTCAGCTTTTTACTTTCGTTTTAGGCTGTTTGCTGCAGGGTGTGTTTTAGTTTTGTTTTCAGTGTTGGAGCTGAAGCCAGACAGAGCAGGTGTACTGCTGATCTCTCTGCCATCAAAAGACTATCTCTTGATCATTTAGTGAATTCAGAATTATAAATGTTCTCAGCAGTGAATGTAAACCTGATGTGCTTCTGTTAAAAGGTGTTTCTTCTGTCTTCTGGATGTTGTTTGGGAAGTTATTCGGGATTACTTAGTGTTGTATTCTTTGGGGGTTGTATTTTAATTGATGGTTGCTAAGATGTTCGCTGTATGTTTTAAAAAGGTTAATTTGTGTTCATAGAATAAACATTGTTTTGCTTTAAAAAATACTTTTCCATTTCTGCTGTACCACACCTGTAGAGTGGGCCGTGTGCTCCCCCTACCACAATCTAGTAAAGGTTGTGGGTCAGGTGAACTCCATGATACACTTTGGGGTTCTCTAAACCCTGGCCCATAACACTGTGTTTGGCCCCACTCATATATCGCCCGACTGAACATAATTTGTAGCTTTATTGAGTCAGTTTTCAAATGTCTCTTGATCAGGTCAGTTTGCTTGCAAATACAGAGTTTTAGAAAGTTTGCTTTGTCCAGGCCAATGGAGGTGACTGAGTTGAATTCAATACGGTTCTTGGATAATTTCTTCAAATCAAAATACACGACACAGAGAAGTTGGAAATAAACAAAATGGCGGCTTTCAAAGCAACGCACAGGAAATGGCTTCAGAAATGAAGTAAGATGGTCCCGGGATGACTTGTCCAAAACCGGCACCTCGTATTAAGGTCATTGCTATCGTCAACGTTCTGCCCCCTTGGGACATAATCATATTTCAATCAATTCGATTGAAATGTCTGTCCATCAAATCTTGACATGGTGTGACTGAGATATTGCTCTGCCACCAAGCTTTATCCGTTGCCATGGAAACTGGATGAGGAACGCTGCCCAGATTTTCTTTTCTCTTTTTTAAAAAATATTTTTATTGAGGTATTTGAAAATTATTATAATAATGACATAAACATGGCATAATAAACATTTTCCCACCCATCCCAATCTTCACACACCCCAAACAGAAAACAACAATCCGGCCCTCTCTCCCCCCCCCTCCCCGGAATACTGCATCACCTGACATTTTAATTTTCCCCGAGAAAGTCGACGGACGGCTGCCACCTCCGGGTGAACCCGACCATTGACCCTCTCAAGGAGAACTTTATTTTCTTGAGGCTGAGAAAGCCAGCCATGTCACTAACCCAGGTCTCTACGCTCGGGGGCTTCGAGCCCCTCCACATGAGAAGGATCCGTTTCCGGGGCTACCTGGGAGGCAAAGGCCAGGACGTCGGCCTCTTTCGCCCCCTGAACTCCCGGGTCTTCCGACACTCCAAAGATCGCTACCTCTGGACTCGGCACCACCCGTGTTTTTACCACTGTGGACATTGCCTTAGTGAAACCCTGCCAAAACCCTCTAAGCTTCGGGCATGCCCAAAACATGTGGACATGGTTTTCTGGGCTTCCTGCGCACCTCGCACACCTATCCTCTACCCCGAAAACGAGCTCATCCTAGCCGCTGTCATGTGTGCCCTGTGAACTACCTTAAATTGTATCAGGCTAAGCCTGGCTCATGATGAGGAGGTATTAACCCTGCTTAGGGCATCCGCCCATAGCCCTGCCTTTATCTCTCCTCCTAGCTCGTCCTCCCACTTGCCCTTGAGCTCCTCCACAGGAGTTTCCTCCGCCTCCTGGTAAATATCCGATACCTTCCCCTCTCCCACCCAGGTACTGGAAACTACTCCATCCTGTATCCCCCATGGCGGCAGCAGCAGAAAGGCCGGAACCTGCTTTCTCAGGAAGTCTCGCACCTGCAAATACCTAAACCCGTTCCCTGCTGGCAATTCAAATTTATCCTCCAAAGCTTTCAAGCTGGGAATGTTCCCATCTATAAATAGATCCCCCATCCTTCTAATACCTGCTCTTTGCCAACTCCGGAACCCGCCATCCAGCCTACCCGGTACAAAAATGTGGTTGTTATAAATCGGGGTCCAAATCGATGCTCCCTCCACTCTCTTATATCTCCTCCATTGCCCCCAGATTCTCAAAGCTGCCACTACCACCGGACTTGTGGAGTATCGGGCCGGCGAGAATGGGAGAGGTGCCGTTACCAATGCTCCCAGACTGTTGTCTACATGACGCCGCCTCAATCCGCTCCCATGCCCTCCCCCACTACCCACTTCCTAATCATGGCTATATTAGCCGCCCAGTAGTGATTGCAGATGTTCAGCAGCGCCAACCCACCCTCCCCCCGACTACGCTACAGCAACACTTCCTTCACTCGCGGTGTTTTACCCACCCACACAAAGCCCAAAATAACCTTATTCACCCGCTTGAAAATGGCCTTAGGGGTGAAGATGGGGAGGCACTGAAAGACAAACAGAAATCTGGGACGGACAGTCATTTTCACGGTCTGTACCCTCCCCGCCAGTGATAGCGGGAGCATGTCCCATCTCTTAAAGTACCCTTCCGTTTGATCGACCAACCGGGATAGGTTTAACTTGTGCAGTGCCTCCCATTCCCGGGCCACCTGGATTCCCAGATATCGAAAGCTCTTCCCTACCATCCTAAGCGGCAGCTCTCCCAGTCTCTTCTCCTGTCCTCTTGCCTGGATCACGAACATCTCGCTTTTCCCCAAGTTCAATCTATACCCCGAAAAACTGCCAAATTCCCCCAGGATTCGCATTACTTTCCCCATCCCCTGCCAACGGGTCTGAAATGTACAAGAGCAGGTCATCTGCGGAGAGCGAGACCCAGTGCTCCACCCCCCACCGAACCAGCCCTTTCCAGTTCCTAGAGGCTCAACACCATGGCCAATGGCTCTATGGCCATAGCAGACAGTAATGGGGAGAGGGGGCACCCTTGCCTCGTCCCTCGGTGTAGTTTAAAGTACCCCGACCTCAGCCAGTTCGTTTACACACTCGCTACTGGTGCCTGATAGAGCAACCGCACCCAGTCAATGAAGCCCTCACCAAACCCAAACCTTCCCAGCGCCTCCCACAGGTAATCCCACTCCACCCGATCAAAAGCCGTCTCCGCATCCGTCGCTACCTCCTCCTCCTCTCCTTCTGAGGGCGTGACATTACAAAGCCGTCAAAATTGGCTCTTAATAAATCCCGTCTGGTCTTCCCCTATCACCCCCGGGACACAGTCCTCTATCCTTGTGGCCAGTATCTTGGCCAGCAGTTTGGCATCCACATTCAGTAGAGAAATCGGCCTGTATGACCCGCATTGCTCCGGATCCTCCTGTTTCGGGGTCAATGAAATCGAGGCCTGCGACATTGTTGGGGGAAGGACTCCCTTCTCTCTCTTGCTTCATTAAATGTCCTCACCAGTGGAGACTCCCGGTGACGGCGGACGGGAGGCAGCCGCACGCTGGGGGACTCCCGCTCGGGAATAGGAATTTCGGAGTTTTAACGCCCGGTCCCGTGGGCAACGGAGGCTGAAAAGGCTGGAAGAAGGCACAGGGAGGAGAAATGCCCAAGTTTGGGAGAAGAACGGCCGTGACAAAGGGGGAAAGTCCGCCGGGGTGTGAGAAAATCAGTGCAGGAATTGTAAGGAAAATGGAGGCTGGGGCACCAGGGGAGGCCACATCGCTCACAGCAGAAGAAATAACGAAGGTAATGACCGCGGAACTCGAAAGGCAGTTCACAAAGCAAACGGAGGCAATGAGGAAGGAGATGGGGGTGGTATTGAAAGGGCTGGTGGAGGAGGTGATTGCCCCGGTGAGGGGGGCGGTATCGAGCGCAGCGGCGGAGGTACGGGAGCGAGGCGAGGCGCTGAAGGAAGTGGAATAGACATTATCGCAGCACAGTGATCAACTCACCACGATGGGGAAGGGGCTACGGAGGGTGATAGAGATCAACAAGGGTCTGCGAGCCAAAATGGACGACTTAGAAAACAGATCCAGGCGACAGAATCTGAGGATTGTGGGTCTGCCCGAAGGGGTGGAAGGCCCGAGGCTGACGGAGTATTTTGCCACAATGTTGGCGGAGCTATTGGGGGAGGGGGGTGATCCCTCTCGATATGAACTGGATTGGGCTCATCGGTCGTGGAGGCCTGTACCAAAGGCGAGTGAGCCGCCAAGGGTAGTGACTGTGCTTCCGTAGGTACAGCGTGAAGGAGAAGGTCCTGTGCTGGGCTAAGCAGAAGCAGGTGGTGCAGTGGGCTGGAGCTGGTATACGTGTATACCAGGACTTTACGGTGGAGCTGGCGAGGAGGCGGGCTGCCTTCAGCCGGGTGAAGAGGGCACTGTACATTAGCAAGGTGCAGTGCGGCATTGTATATCCAGCGAAGCTGAGGGTGACTACAAATCCAAGGACTTTTATTTTGGGACAGCAGAAGCAGTGGAGGAGTTTGCAAAGGCAGAAGGACTGTGGCAGAATTGAGAATTGGTCGTGTACCGATGTAGCCTCATGTAACTGTATTTTTTCACTGCGTGTTGGTGTGTGTCCTAAATGAGTCGACGCTGTATATATTTGGACAAGGGAAGAGTTGGGACTTCCCTTTGCAATGATGGTTCTTTGGGGCTTGGGTGTGTCTGCGGGGGTTGGCGCTAAAGGGGATTTCTTGGTTTTCCTGGGACCGGGAAAGGGGGAAGGAGACCCGGGCGGGGGCCTCCACGTTGGCCGGTTGAAGCCGGCCAGTGAACGGGAGTGAGGTGGGGGGAGGGGCTGCGGCCATCGGAGCCTGGCAGAACAGGTTCCGGTGAGTCTCGCCGGGGTGAAAGGTTGGGGGAAGGAACCGAAGTTGGGGGGGAGGAGTTTACAAGAGGAAGTGGAGAGGAGGAATCTGGGAGGAGGGGGTGGGGGGGGTGTCATTCAGGGTACTCTTTCGGGGATTGGATGGCATTGAATATTAGGGGGGAGTTGGGGTGGACTGTATGTCAATGGTGACCATCGGCGATTCCTGATTCCTTTTTCTTATTTCCTTTTTTTTCCCACCTTGGGAGGGTTTGTTTTATTAGATGTTTATATTGTCAGGTGGGCCGTTGTTTGGGGTGGTGGGAGAATGGGATCGTTGTTGTTGATAAGGGGATTGACATTGTATTTGTTAACGTTTACTGTTTGTTGGTGGGGTGTAAACTCTGAAGGAAATGTGAAAATGGAGAATAAAAATATTTTTTAAAAAATGTCCTCACCAACAGTGGGCTCAATATCTCTGAAAACTTCTTATAGAATTGCACCGGGTAGCCGTCAGGCCCTGGGGCCTTGCCCAACGGCATGTCCTCCAGCCCCTCAATTATTTCCTCCATCTCAATTGGGGCTCCCAGCCCCTCCACCAGGTCCTCCTCCACCATCGGGAACCTCAACTGATCCAAAACTCCCACATCCCCTCCACCCCAGCCGGGGGTTCCGACTCATATCATTCACTAGAGAAGTCCTTAAACACCTCGTTCACCCTCGCTGGGTCCTGGACAATATTCCCGCCTCTACTCTTTACTTTACCTATCTCCCTCTTTTCCTGAGCTGGTGTGCTAACATTCTGCTTGCCTCTTCCCCATCATCATAAATCGCCCCCCTTTCCTTCCTCAACTGTTCCACCGCTTTCCCTGTGGTCAACAGCCCAAACTCCGCCTGTAACCTCCGCCGCCCCCTCAGTAGCCCGTGTCCGGGGCCTCCAAGTATCTCCTGTCCACCTGGAGTATGTCCTCCACTACCCTATCCCTCTCAGCCGGTTCCGCCTTCTCTCTGTGGGCCCGTATCGAGATTAATTCCCCTCTGACCGCTGCCTCTGACCACCCAGATTTTCAACCTGACAAAATGGGCGCGATTCTCCGACCCCCACGCCGGGTGGGAGAATCGCGGGAGTGCCGGGCGATTCCCGCCATGCCGCCCTGGCACCCGCACGCGATTCTCCCACCCCCCCAAAACGGCGTGCCGCGTTTCACGACAGGCCGCTCGGAGAATCGCCGCTCGCCGTTTATAACAGGCGAGCGGCAATTCTCTGGCCCGGATGGGCCGAGCGGCCTGCCCAATCCGACCGGTTCACACCTGGTCGCTGCCGGCGTGAACAGCGCGCGATCGGTGCCCGCCGATCGCCGGGTCGGCGTCGCTAAAGGACGCACTCTTTTCCTCTGCCGCCCCGCAAGATCAAGCCGCCATGTCCCCACGGGGAGGGCGCATGCGTAATTGACGCGGCTCCGCTCCTAGCCCCCTGGGGGGTGGGAGAATAGGGGGCGAGGAGCGGCCTCCGAGGCCGTCGTGAAACTCGGCCGAGTTCGCGACGGCCTTCCCGATGCCGCGCGGGAGCGGAGAATCGCGCCCATTGTCTCCCGTTGGTAGAATTTTGCCCAATGTGTCCTTGTTGCTGCCTGGCCTATTTCCTATTTTAACCTGTTCATTCCCCGGCTATTCTGCAATTTTCACTGTCATGTTTGAAAGGTGTGACTTTAATAAACCATTTTAATAAACCACTTCTTCCTTTGACCTTATTACATATTAAAAGTTAGATTTCTATCAGATGGGTATAGAGGGATACGGGCACAAAGAAGCGCTGAGGGTTTGGCCATGGGTGGTATCATGACTGGTACAGGCCTGAAGGGCCGAAGGGCCTGTTCCTGTGCTGTATTGAGCACCAAGGATGCTTAATATGCAATATTAATAACAATATAATACACAATATGATAATCAAACAAAACGAGAAGATCAAAGCTGACAGTCCACCCCTGCACACATGGGCCGGGATTCTCCCCTACCCGGCGGGGCAGGGGGGTGTCCCGGCACCTTTAGGGGCCAAGCCCTCACATTGAGGGGCTAGGCCCGCGCCGGAGTGGTTCCCACTCCGCCGGCTGGCGTGAACGGCCTTTGGCGCCCCGCCAGCCGGGGCCGAAAGGACTTCGCCGGCCGGCGTAAGTCCGCGCATGCGCCGGAGCGTCAGCGGCTGCTGATGTCATCCCCGCGCGTGCGCAGGGGAGGGGGTCTCTTCCGCCCCCGCCATGGTGGAGACCGTGGCTAAGGCGGAAGATAAAGAGTGGCCCCACGGCAGAGGCCCGTCGACCGGCGCGATTCCCACCCCCTGCCGAATCTCTGGGGGGGTGGATTTCGGGACACGGCGGGGGCGGGATTGACGCCGGCCCCGGGCGATTCTCCGACCCATTGATAAGCGGCAGGAGTACAGACTGCCGTCGCCAGAACGTGGCGCGGCCGCCAAGAAGCACGCGGCTGAGGTGCCAGAGCATTTAGCCCCAAACGTTTAAAATAGACTCCTAAATACGTGCTCAGATTCACGTGCGGAATCGCAAACTGTTTCAAAAAAGCTGGATGGTGCTTATGAATAAATCTGGGTCCAGCTCAACGAGGAATTAACTTTATTACAATATCCTGGGCTCCCTTCTGATTCTCCCCATGGCTGACTCATGTGGTTATTTCCGGCAGAAGGCTGGTTCCCCGCCTGACGTGTCAGCTCAGAGAGTGACAGGACGTGGCCATGAATCTGTCACCGGCGACAGCTCACATGATCTCAGCGATTTCATCATTCCAGAGATACCGAGCTACACACACACAGTCACTGTTCGAACACGAGAGAACGCTGCTGAAGGCATATCTGACTGTACCAATGTACGAAGGAGGATAATAATTTTTAAAAAATAAAATTTAGAGTACCCAATTCATTTTTTCCAATTAAGGGGCAATTTAGCGTGGCCAATCCACCTACCCTGCACATCTTTGGGTTGCGAATCCCACGCAGACACGGGGGAGAATGTGCAAACTCCCACGCGGACAGTGACCCAGAGCCGGGATCGAACCTGGGACCTCGGCGGCGTGAGGCAGCCAGGCTAACCCACTGCGCCACTGTCTGCCCTATGAGGATAATAATCTTGATTGTTGTCACAAGTCGGCTGACGTTAATGCTGCAATGAAGTTACTGTGAAAATCTCCCACTCGCCACATTCCGGCGCCTGTTCGGGTTCACAGAGGGAGAATTCAGAATGTCCAATTCACCCAGCAAGCACGTCTTTCGGGACTTGTGGGAGGAAACAGGAGCACCCAGAGGAAACCCACGCAGACACGGGGAGAACGTGCAGACTCTGCACAGACAGTGAGCCAGCAGGGAATCGAACCCGGGACCCTGGCCCTGTGAAGCAACTGTGCTAACCACTGTGCTACCGGGCTACCCCCACTATACTCCGTGCCGCTCCGAGCAGGAGTAAGAGCCTTGGGCCTGCTCCGCCATCCAATACGATCGCGCCTGACCTCAATGTAAACCTCAACCCCACATTCCAGCTCGCCCCCGATTACCTTTCACCCCGGATAACCTTTCACCCCTACCCCCCCCCCCCCACCTTGTTCGTCAAAAAAACATTCTCAAGGAGAATGTGCAAACTCCACACACGGGCAGTGACCAGGGTCCTTGATGCCGTGAGGCGGCATTGCTAACCACTGCGCCACCGTGCTACTTAGGGGGTTGATGGGGGGGGGGGGGTTGTTTGGGTTGGAGGGGGCGTTCCTTCAATTGGGCTGCCACTTTCTCGAAAGCATGGAGGCCATGTCTGCAATTGTACGAGCACCTCCCTCTGTTAAAGAATTCTAATTGCATCTAATGTTCGGGCTGAACGTTGCATCACCTTCCTCAGTAATGCAGCAATCCAACACTTCCTGTTGCAATCTAATTCACAGGAGCTCTCATTACATAGACACAGAGAAAATAGAAGCTGGAGGAGGCCATTCGGCCCTCCGAGCCTGCTCCGTCATTCATTATGATCATGGCTGATCATCAAGTTCAATACCCTGATCCCGCCTTCCCCCCCTATCCCTCGATCCCAAAGAGCTGAATCTAATTCTTTTAAATTACACAATATTTTTGCCTCAACTACTCTCTGTGGGAGCGAATTCCACAGATTCACCACTCTCTGGGTGAAGAAATTTCTCCCAACCTCAATCCTAAAAGGTTAACCCCTTATCCTCAAACTCTGACCCCTCGTTCTGGACTCCCCCACCATCCGCTTGGCTCACTGTCTGTGCGGGGTCTGCACGTTCTCCCCCTGTGTCTGCGTAGGTTTCCTCCGGGTGCTCCGGTTTCCTCCCACAAGTCCCCGAAAGACGTGCTTGTTGGGTGAATTGGACATTCTGAATTCTCCCTCTGTGTACCCGAACAGGCGCCGGAATGTGGCGACTAGGGGATTTTCACAGTAACTTCATTGCAGTGTTAATGTAAGCTGACTTGTGACACTAATAAAGATTATTATTAGATTATCGGGAACATTCTCTCTGAATCTACCCTGTCCAATCCTGTTAGAATTTTATACGTTTCTATGAGATCCCCCATACTCTTCTAAACCCCAACGAATATAATCCTAACAGACTTAGTCTCTCCTCATATGACAGTCCCGCCATCCCAGGAATCAGCCTGGTAAACCTTCGTTGCCCTCCCTCCATCGCAAGAACATCCTTCCTCAGATAAGGACCCCAAAACTGCACACAATACTCCAGGTGTGGCCTCACCAATGCCTGATACAATTGCAGTAAAACATCCCTATTCCTGGACTCAAATCCTCTCGCTATGAAGGCCAACATACCGATGCTTTCTTTATCATAGATTATCATAGAATTTACAGTGCAGAAAGAGGCCATTCAGCCCATTGAGTCTGCACCGGCCCTTGGAAAGAGCACCCTACCCAAGGTCAACACCTCCACCCTATCCCCTTAACCCAGTAACCCCACCCAACACGAAGGGCAATTTTGGACACTAAGGGGCAATTTAGCATGGCCAATCCACCTAACCTGCCCATCTTTGGACTGTGGGAGGAAACCGGAGCACCCGGAGGAAACCCACGCACACACGGGGAGGACGTGCAGACTCCGCACGGACAGTGACCCAAGCCGGGAATCGAACCTGGGACCCTGGAGCTGTGAAGCAATTGTGCTTTACTGCCTGCTGTACCTGCACGCTTACTTTCAGCGACTGATGCACGAGGACACCAAGGTCAGGCTGTGTATCCGCCTCTCTCAATTTACACCCATTCAAAGAAGAATCTCTCATAAAAGTGACTGGAGTGCTTTGAGCTACAGCACAAACACTGATCCACCAGAGGGCTCTGTTGTACGTGTTTGCTCAATAGGCCTCACGAAGAGGGCAGCCGATTTACGATCCTCGGTTCCTTTCCTGTTAAGAGCTTCAAATGTCGTTTCGCTTTGAAAGCCGGTACTGCTTTTCTCAATACCCTTCTTGTCCTCTCACAGCGATGTTGCGCCCAACTTCAAAGGCAGCAATTTCAGCGAGCGGATTTTTAAAATCAAAGATTTGGGCCTTTTAGGATGTTTTCGGAGACAGTGAAAAAGCTGAGGTTTCTTTTGAGAAGTATTTTTATTGAAGTTGTTTTTAATCTAACAAATGATGCAACCGAACCACGGGAAGGGGACAGCTCAGTGAGTTAAAACAAGCCTCAACACACATGGATACAGAGGGGATTAGGAGAACAGGAATACAGGTGGCTCGTCACAATTATTAGAGTCAATTTGGTGTCTATATTCACCATTGGAGAACAAGGCCTTGGAAACATGGTGTGCCCTGTTCCACATGGTGATTTGTCTGTGGAGAATTCTGGGTAATTATTTCACATCATGGGCGAAATTCTCTGACCCCACGCAGGGTCGGAGAATCGGCCGGCGGCGGCGTTAATCCCGCTCCCGCAGGGTTTTTAATTCTCTGACCGGCCAAAAATCCCCGATGCCGCAACCCCCCCCGATGCCGCACCCCCCCCCCGATGCTGCAACCCCCCCCCGATGCCGCAACCCCCCCCCGATGCCGCAACCCCCCCCGATGCCGCAACCCCCCCCCGATGCCGCAACCCCCCCCCGATGCCGCAACCCCCCCCCCGATGCCGCAACCCCCCCCCGATGCCGCAACCCCCCCCCGATGCCGCAACCCCCCCCCGATGCCGCAACCCCCCCCCCGATGCCGCGTCAGTCCGCTGCTGGCCCCTCCGGGAACAGAGAAAAGCGGCCTAAAAGAAGGCCCCACGCCGGAGACATCTACACCAATTTTGCTCGCCGGAAATCGGCGTTACGACGGTCTGCAGAGAATTTCGCCCCATGTTCGGATGTGCATCAGCAATATCCTCAACTCCAGCAACTTTGGAGACATTAATGTAACCCTCCCCTCGGACAACAGACCCACCTGTACCCCTGCAGGAGCCGATCACGGATGTTGCCATTGAAAATGCATGAGTTGATGATGACTGACAGATAACTGCCAAGCATTGCTTGAGATGTAATTTAGGCAGCTTGACCTTGATTGTTTGACCCCCACAACCCCAAAAACGGAACAAATGAAAGAAAATGCTCAAGACTCTATCAGACCATAAAACTTAGGAGCAGAATGAGGCCATTTGGCCCATCGGGTCAGCTCCGCCATTCGACCATGGTTGATATTTTTCTCATCCTCATTCTCCTCCTTCTCCCCATAACCCCTGATCCCCTTATTAATCAAGAATCTATCTATCTCTGTCTTAAAGACACTCAGTGATTTGGCCCCCACAGCCTTCTGCGGCAAAGAGTTCCACAGATTCACCACCCTCTGGATGAAGAAATTCCTCCTCATCTCTGTTTTAAAGGATCGTCCCTTTAGTCTGAGGCTGTGCCCTCTGGTTCTAGTTTCTCCTACAAGTGGAAACATCCTTTCCACGTCCACTCTATCAAGGCCTCGCAGTATCCTGTAAGTTTCAATAAGATTCCCCCCCCCCTCATCCTTCTAAACTCCAACGAGTACAGACCCAGAGCCTCAACTACGGGGGCATAGTGGATAGCACAATTGCTTCACAGCTCCAGGGTCCCAGGTTCGGTTCCCGGCTGGGTCACTGTCTGTGCGGAGTCTGCACGTTCTCCCCGTGTCTGCGTGGGTTTCCTCCGGGTGCTCCGGTTTCCTCCCACAGTCCAAAGATATGCAGGTTAGGTGGGTTGGCCATGATAAATTGCCCTTAGTGTCCAAAAAAGGTTGGGTGGGGTTGCTGGGTTACGGGCATGGGGTGGAGGTGTGGGCTTAGATGGGGTGCTCTTTCCAAAGGCGGTGCCGACTCGATGGCCCAAATGGCCTCCTTCTGCACTGTAAGTTGAATGACTCTATGACTCCTCATACGACAAGCTCTTCATTCCAGGGATTGTTCTTGTGAACCTCCTCTGGACCCTTTCCAAGGCCAGCACGTCCTTCCTTAGATACAGGGCCCAAAACTGCTCACAATACTCCAAATGGGGTCTGACCAGAGCCTTATACAGCCTCAGAAATACATCCCTGTTCTTGTATTCTAGCCCTCTCGACATGAATGCTAACATTGCATTTGCCTTCCTAACTGCCGACTGAACCTGCACGTTAACCTTAAGAGAATTTTGAACAAGGACTCCCAAGTCCCTTTGTGCTTCTGATTTCCGAAGCCTTTTCCCATTTAGAAAATTGTCTTTGCCTCCAATCCTCCTAACAAAGTGCATAACCTCACACATTTCCACATTGTATGATATTAACCCTAGTTCTAAAAGGATTTTTTTACATGTACAGCACAACGCAACATAGCCCCAACCTCAGGCAGAATCATCATTTCACATGTTTATACAGAGAGGGTTCGATCCCGGCTCTGGGTCACTGTCCGTGTGGAGTTTGCACGTTCTCCCCGTGTCTGCGTGGGTCTCACCCCCACAACCCAAAGATGTGCAGGGTTAGGTGGATTGGCCACGCTAAATTGCCCTCTTAATTGGAAAAAAAATGAGTTGGGTACTCTAAATTTACTTTTTAAAAACCTGCCGGGCCACGGAAAATGCTGGAAAATGGGATGAGGTTGGGCAGGTGCTGACCCGATGGGCCAAATGGCCTCTTTTCGTTCGGCAAAACTCTCTGTGGTTTCAATTCTACGACGGTTTGAGTCAGCAAAGAGTGTTTCTCACCGGGCGATGGTCCTCCAACAACAGTCGATGTTTTTCCTCAGTAAAAGTCACGGTAGTGCCTGAGGACCGTGGCATGCTCTCCCCATTTTGAGGGGGTGGGGGAGGGGAAAGAGCTGACGGGTGGTGATTAAACCTGAGGGTCACCACTCCTCGGGCGAGGAGCGAGGTTGAGAAGGCCGGGGCCTTCATGAATAACCTCAGCCGGTGCAGGGATTGAAGCCACATTCTTGGCCTTGCTCTGTATCACGAACCAGCTGTCTAGCCCACTGAGCTAAACCCACCCTCTTTTGTTACGCTCTTGACGTAGCATAAGCTGCTTCCTTGATGTGCACTCTGACAAAGGAAGGTTCAGACTTGGAGATAGCTTCAACACGTTTATTAAACTGTTAACGATTCTCCTACTTGGATTCGACTCTCCTGTTAATCCTCCTATAGCTACTCAGACTGATGAACCAGTCTGCTACAATCCACGTGGTGGGTGTGATGTGTTTCAAATCAACCCTGTGTACTCACTGAGTGTCTCCACTGGAAAGAGGAAGATCATGTGTTCTGTGTCCTTTTACATGGGTCGGTGTAATGCCCTCCTGTGGTAGTGTCACCTCTGTGTGTATCGTGAATGCCCATTGGTCGTGTCCTATCTTACTGACCTATTGGTTGAATGTCTGTGTGTCATGTCTCTGGTGCTCCCTCTAGTGTCTAGCTAGTCTACGTGTACTTACATTAACCCCTTGTGTATTTACAGTGATGCATATCACCACACACCCCAGCAAGCAAATGCAGCATGAGATGTGAAGGGTAGGTGAATTGGCCACGCTAAATTGCCCTTTAATTGGGAAAAAAAAGAACTGGGTACTTTAAATCTATTTTTAACAGTTTAATTTATACAGAGAGGATTATGGTCAGGGCATCAGCGCCTCCCAATGACTCGAGAGAGGATTTGGGCAGCACGGTAGCATGATGGTTAGCATAAATGCTTCACAGCTCCAGGGTCCCAGGTTCGATTCCCGGCTGGGTCACTGTCTGTGCGGAGTCTGCACGTCCTCCCCGTGTGTGCGTGGGTTTCCTCCGGGTGCTCCGGTTTCCTCCCACAGTCCAAAGATGTGCGGGTTAGGTGGATTGGCCATGCTAAATTGCACATAGTGTCCTAAAAAGTAAGGTTAAGGGGGGGTTGTTGGGTTACGGGTATAGGGTGGATACGTGGGTTTGAGTAGGGTGATCATTGTTCGGCACAACATCGACGGCCGAAGGGCCTGTTCTGTGCTGTACTGTTCTATGTTCTATGTAAAACAAATAGGAGGACTGCCAGAAACACAAGGCCAAAGGTTTAAAGAGGAACTGGACTTGGGCAATGTCCCGTGTTCCCCCAGTGTGCGCCCCCATCATCTACTGATGGAGAAGAGAAAAAGCTGCTCGTTCAGCCAAGGGGGTGTCCCAAACAGAGGTGGGGGGGGAGGAAACGTGGGGGCAACAGGTCATCAACAGGACCCTACCCATGAGTCTTGGGGCTGGTGACTATTACTCCTGGCGATGGGGGGGGTGGGGGGGAAGGGCTTAACAAGAGAGTGCATTAGACCGGGGCAGGTTTAAAATGTTGAGGTAATTCAGAGTGTAGAGACATGGGCCGGGATTCCCCCCTACCCGGCGGGGCGGAGGGTCCCGGCGTGTCGGAGCGGCGTGAACCACTCCGGCGTCGGGCCTCCCCAAAGGTGCTGAAGCCTCCGCACCTTTAGGGGCCAAGCCGCGGAGCGATTCCTGCCCCCCGCCGAATCCGGCCCCCCCCCCGGAGAATTCGGGACACGGCGCGGGGGAGGGATTGTGCCCATAATCATTTTTAAGCGGTTGGAGGGAGCTCTGTGCTTGCCCGCGCAGCGCGGCCTCCTCAAGGGAGCAATGCAAGTTGTCACCAGGAGGGGGCGGAGCAGCATTAAGCTGTGCTCAGTCTGGCTGAGTGGGAGGTGGACTGCACAGATCGATAAACAGGCTGTAAAACAGTCGGTGCGGCAGGGTGCAGAGGTCACTGAAATCTGCAAGGAATAGAACCAAACCGCGTTATAAAACAAGAAGGGAAAGTCTTGTCAGGAGAGTGTGGTTATCAGACCAGCTGTGGCATTTGTACCCACCCTGCTTACCAGTGCTGGCATCACTTGTAGCTCGACAGCCACCTGACCTTGCTGGTACAGTCTTGTTTTGCTGCCTCTCCCAGCCTGGCACCCTGCCCATGCCAGCCTGGTAGCTCCACCGGGCAACCTGGCATTGCCAGCGGGAGTGCTGGGATACCACCCCGGCAGAGCCCGATAGGGGTCTCGAATGGCCTCGGAGACCCCCCCACCACGAGGAGAATCCCCGCCTGGCCCACGATTGGCGAGGTGTCCCAAGACGAGACCGTCAATTCCCAGCGAGGGCGAGAGCCAGATCGAGACGTCCCGCGAGATCCCGGTAAATCTTGTGCGGCGTTTCAAGTCTCGTGCTGTGCCACCGAATCAAAGGAACAAAGAAAATTACAGCACAGGAACAGGCCCTTCGGCCCTCCCAGCCTGCGCTGATCCAGATCCTTTATCTAAACCTGTCGCCTATTTTCCAAGGTCTACTTCCCTCTGTTCCCCGCCCGTTCATATATCTGTACAGATGTATCTTAAATGATGCTATCGTGCCCACCTCTACCCCCTCCGCTGGCAAAGCGTTCCAGGCACCCACCACCCTCTGCGTAAAAAACTTTCCACACACATCTCCCTTAAACTTTCCACTTCTCACCTTGAAATCGTGACCCCTTGTAGTTGACTCCCCCACTCTTGGAAAAAGTTTGTTGCTATCCACCCTGTCCATACCTCTCATAATTTTGTAGACCTCTTTCTTCCTAGCTAGCACCCTCCATACCAGGAAACATCCTGGTGAACCTCCTCTGCTCCCTCTCTAAAGCACCAACATCCAACACCAACTGGAAGCAAAGTACAGTACACACCCCTGTCAGCATCAACAGGGCCGAGGTGGAGATGGTTAGCAGCTTCAAATTCCTAGATTCAAAAATCTGTCCTGGTCCACCCACATCGACGCTATCACCAAGAAAGCACAACAGCGTCTATACTTCCTCAGGAAATTAAGGAAATTCGCCATGTCCACATTAACCCTTGCCAACTTTTACAGATGCACTATAGAGAGCATCCTATCGGGCTGCATCACAGCCTGGTATGGCAACTGCTCGCCCCAGGACCTCAAGGAACTTCAGAGAGTCGTGAACACAGCCCAGTCCATCACACAAACCTGCCTCCCATCCATTGACTCCATCTACACCTCCCGCTGCCTGGGGAAAGCGGGCAGCATAATCAAAGACCCCTCCCACCCGGCTTACTCACTCTTCCAACTTCTTCTATCAGGCAGGAGATACAGAAGTCTGAGAACACGCACGAACAGACTCAAAAACAGTTTCTTCCCCGCTGTTACCAGGCTCCTAAATGACCCTCTTATGGACTGTCCTCATTAACACTACACCCTGTATGCTTCATCCGATGCCAGTGCTTATGTAGTTACATTGTATACCTTGTGTTGCCCTATTATGTATTTTCTTGAATTTTGTTTAATTCCCTTTTCTTCCCATGTACTGAATGATCTGTTGAGCTGCTCGCAGAAAAATACTTTTCACTGTACCTCAGTACACGTGACAATGAACAAATCCAATCCTTCTGGTAATGTGGCGACCAGAACTGCACGCAGTATTCCAAATGTCATGACATCGGGCAACACGGCCACTGAATCATCGTGACATCGGGCAACACGGCCACTGAATCATCGTGACATCGGGCAACACGGCCACTGAATCATCGTGACATCGGGCAACACGGCCACTGAATCATCGTGACATCGGGCAACACGGCCACTGAATCATCGTGACATCGGGCAACACGGCCACTGAATCATCGTGACATCGGGCAACACGGCCACTGAATCATCGTGACATCGGGCAACACGGCCACTGAATCATCGTGACATCGGGGAACACGGCCACTGAATCATCGTGACATCGGGCAACACGGCTACTGAATCATTGTGACATCGGGCAACACGGCCACTGAATCATCGTGACATCGGGCAACACGGTCACAGAATCATCGTGACATCGGGCAACACGGCCACTGAATCATCGTGACATCGGGCAACACGGCCACTGAATCATCGTGACATCGGGCAACACGGCCACTGAATCATCGTGACATCGGGCAACACGGCCACTGAATCATCGTGACATCGGGCAACACGGCCACTGAATCATCGTGACGTCGGGCAACACGGCCACTGAATCATCGTGACATCGGGCAACACGGCCACTGAATCATCGTGACATCGGGCAACACGACAACTGAATCATCGTGACGTCGGGGAACACGGCAACTGAATCATCGTGACGTCGGGGAACACGGCCACTGAATCATCGTGACATCGGGCAACACGGTCACTGAATCATCGTGACATCGGGCAACACGGCCACTGAATCATCGTGACATCGGGCAACACAGCCACTGAATCATCGTGACATCGGGCAACACGGCCACTGAATCATCGTGACATCGGGCAACACGGCCACTGAATCATCGTGACATCGGGCAACACGGCCACTGAATCATCGTGACATCGGGCAACACGGCCACTGAATCATCGTGACGTCGGGCAACACGGCCACTGAATCATCGTGACATCGGGCAACACGGCCACTGAATCATCGTGACATCGGGCAACACGACAACTGAATCATCGTGACGTCGGGGAACACGGCAACTGAATCATCGTGACGTCGGGGAACACGGCCACTGAATCATCGTGACATCGGGCAACACGGTCACTGAATCATCGTGACATCGGGCAACACGGCCACTGAATCATCGTGACATCGGCCAACACGGCCACTGAATCATCGTGACATCGGGCAACACGGCCACTGAATCATCGTGACATCGGGCAACACGGCCACTGAATCATCGTGACATCGGGCAACAAGTCCACTGAATCGTCGTGACATCGGGCAACACGGCCACTGAATCATCGTGACATCGGGCAACACGGCCACTGTATCATCGTGACATCGGGCAACACGGCCACTGAATCATCGTGACATCGGGCAACACGGCCACTGAATCATCGTGACATCGGGCAACACGGCCACTGAATCATCGTGCCATCGGGCAACACGGCCACTGAATCATCGTGACATCGGGCAACACGGCCACTGAATCATCGTGACATCGGGCAACACGGCCACTGAATCATCGTGACATCGGGCAACAAGTCCACTGAATCGTCGTGACATCGGGCAACACGGCCACTGAATCATCGTGACATCGGGAAACACGGCCACTGAATCATCGTGACATCGGGCAACACGGCCACTGAATCATCGTGACATCGGGCAACACGGCCACTGAATCATCGTGACATCGGGAAACACGGCCACTGAATCATCGTGACATCGGGCAACTCGGCCACTGAATCATCGTGACATCGGGCAACTCGGCCACTGAATCATCGTGACATCGGGAAACACGGCCACTGAATCATCGTGACATCGGGCAACACGGCCACTGAATCATCGTGACATCGGGAAACACGGCCACTGAATCATCGTGACATCGGGCAACACGGCCACTGAATCATCGTGACATCGGGCAACACGGCTACTGAATCATCGTGACATCGGGCAACACGGCAACTGAATCATCGTGACATCGGGCAACTCGGCCACTGAATCATCGTGACATCGGGCAACACGGCCAGTGAATCATCGTGACATCGGGCATCATGGCCACTGAATCATCGTGACATCGGGCAACACGGCCACTGAATCATCGTGACATCGGGGAACACGGCCACTGAATCATCGCGACATCGGGCAACAAGTCCACTGAATCATCGTGACATCGGGCAACACGGCCACTGAATCATCGTGACATCGGGCAACACGGCCACTGAATCATCGTGACATCGGGCAACACGGCCACTGAATCATCGCGACATCGGGCAACAAGTCCACTGAATCATCGTGACATCGGGCAACACGGCCACTGAATCATCGTGACATCGGGCAACACGGCCACTGAATCATCGTGACACCGGGCAACACGGCCACTGAATCATCGTGACATCGGGCAACTCGGCCACTGAATCATCGTGCCATCGGGCAACACGGCCACTGAATCATCGTGACATCGGGCAACACGGTCACTGAATCATCGTGACATCGGGCAACACGACCACTGAATCATCGTGACATCGGGCAACACGGCCACTGAATCATCGTGACATCGGGCAACACGACAACTGAATCATCGTGACATCGGGCAACACGACAACTGAATCATCGTGACATCGGGCAACACGACAACTGAATCATCGTGACATCGGCCAACACGACAACTGAATCATCGTGACATCGGCCAACACGGCCACTGAATCATCGTGACATCGGGCAACACGGCCACTGAATCATCGTGACATCGGGCAACACGGCCACTGAATCATCGTGACATCGGGCAACACGGCCACTGAATCATCGTGACATCGGGCAACACGGCCACTGAATCATCGTGACATCGGGCAACACGGCCACTGAATCATCGTGACATCGGGCAACACGGCCACTGAATCATCGTGCCATCGGGCAACACGGCCACTGAATCATCGTGCCATCGGGCAACACAGCCACTGAATCATCGTGACATCGGGCAACTCGGCCACTGAATCGTGCCGTCTGCTTCCACCGCCTTTTGAGGAAGCGAGTTGGAGAATCGCCGCCCCCTGAGAAAGATTTCTCCTCAACCTGTTGAAAAGGGTGACCCCAGGGCAGCACGGTGGCCTAGTTGTTAGCACAACCGCCTCACGGCGCTGAGGTCCCAGGTTCGATCCCGGCTCTGGGTCACTGTCCGTGTGGAGTTTGCATATTCTCCCCGTGTCTGCGTGGGTTTCGCCCCCACAACCCAAAAATGTGCAGAGTAGGTGGATTGGCCACGCTAAATTGCCCCTTAATTGGAAAAAATAATTGGGTAATCTAAATTTATAAAAAAAAAGAAAAGGGTGACCCCTTGTGAGGAATACTCCTGTTCACCCACTGCAGGGATTTCCACTCCTGTCGAACTCAACAGACGTTTGAATGGCTCACCGGACGGCGACAGGGCTGGAGAACGCGGCAGTGACACTTCCCCCGCCCCCCCCCCCCCACCTAGTTCTCCCACAACAGGAAACATCCTCTTCACATTCACCCTGTCAAGACCCCTCAGGATCTTACACGTCTCAATCAAACTCCAGCGGACACAAGCCTAGCCTCTCTAAACATTCCTCAGGAGACAACCCATCCATTCCAGTCATTAGACTGAATTGCTACCAATGTATTTCTAACCTTCCTTAAATAAGGAGACCGCAATACTCCAGATGTAGTCTCACCAATGTCCTATATGACTGAAGCATAACGTCCCTACTTTTGTATTCAATTCCCCTCACAATAAACAACAACGTTCTATTAACATAAGAACATAAGAACTAGGAGCAGGAGTCGGCCATTTGGCCCCTCGAGCCTGCCCCGCCATTCAATGAGATCATGGCTGATCTTTTGTGGACTCAGCTCCACTTTCCGGCCCGAACACCATAACCCTTAATCCCTTTATTCTTCAAAAAAACTATCTAGCTTTATCTTATAAACATTTAATGAAGGAGCCTCAACTGCTTCACTGGGCAAGGAATTCCATAGATTCACAACCCTTTGGGTGAAGAAGTTCCTCCTAAACTCAGTCCTAAATCTACTTCCCCTTATTTTGAGGCTATGCCCCCTAGTTCTGCACCCGCCAGTGGAAACAACCTGCCCGCATCTATCCTATCTATTCCCTTCATAATTTTAAATGTTTCGATAAGATGCCCTCCTCATCCTTCTAAATTCCAACGAGTACAGTCCCAGTCTACTCAACCTCTCTTCGTAATCCAACCCCTTCAGCTCTGGGATTAACCTAGTGAATCTCCTCTGCACACCCTCCAGCGCCAGTACGTCCTTTCTCAAGTAAGGAGACCAAAACTGAACACAATACTCCAGGTGTGGCCGCACTAACACCTTATACAATTGCAACATAACCTCCCTAGTCTTAAACTCCATCCCTCTAGCAATGAAGGACAAAATTCCATTTGCCTTCTTAATCACCTGTTGCACCTGTAAACCAACTTTCTGTGACTCATGCACTAGCACACCCAGGTCTCTCTCCTCCAACCCCTTCAGCTCTGGGATTAACCTCGTGAATCTCCTCTGCACACCCTCCAGCGCCAGTACGTCCTTTCTCAGGTAAGGAGACCAAAACTGAACACACTATTAACTTTCCTAACGACTTGCTGTACCTGTATACTGACCTTTTGTGATTGATGCACTAGAGCACCCAGATCCCTCTGCATCTCGGAGCTCTGCAATCTCTCACCATTTAGGTAATATGCTTGTTTTGACTTTTTCCTCCACATTAGCCAATTTCACATTTTCCCACATTCAATTCTTGTGTTTTTCCAACTTTTTTGTCGAGTGACCGGGCTTTTACATAATAGCCGACTATCGCGGCCCGCAACACATTCTCAAAAAGGTTTTCCATAATTACTGTTGAAAGCATTGTTAGCACTTCTGTATCGTTGAGTGTAAATTTGCAAATTGAGCTCCTGTTTCACCTCAAGCGAGAGCTCCACCCTGACACGTTGCTGAAGGGGGATAACTCAGGATTATTTGACTATTTTATTTCTTCACGCCCATTTCTCGCATTTGGAATATTGCATTCAAGCGCTGGAAGGTTAATAGGCTCAGTATTGCACAGTTTTAACAACGTCGTGTGCTGCCCTTCAAAACCTAACACGACCTCGGATGGGTAATTACACTCAAAACCCGATGAAAAAAAGGTGGTTCCTTCAAGGGCACGAACCCCGGTGTGGAGAGACAATTTGGAAGTGGAGGGAGTGGACATAGGGGCTTTGTAGGGGTGGAGGGGACTGTATATCCAGCTTAACTGAGAGAAGACACACGGGGTTGTAGCCAACCGGGATGGCTACTGACAACGAGGGACAGAGACTTGCAAAGCATAGTGGGTAAAACGGACAAGCCAAGACTCAGGCAGGCTCAGAGACTGAAATGTATATTAGCAAACAAGAAGTCCAGACGGTATTGAAACTCCGACTTCGATGGGCCGATTAGCATTTTGATGGCCATCTTCACTAAGATAAGATAAAGTGCAGTACGGTAGCATAGTGGTTAGCACAATTGCTTCACAGCTCCAAGGTCCCGGGTTCGATTCCCGGCTGGGTCACTGTCTGTGCGGAGTCTGCACATCCTCCCCGTGTGTGCGTGGGTTTCCTCCGGGTGCTCCGGTTTCCTCCCACAGTCCAGAGATGTGCAGGTTGGGTGGATTAGGCCATGATAAATTGCACTTAGTGTCCAAAATTGCCGTCAGTGTTGGATGGGGTTACTGGGTTATGGGGGTAGGGTGGAGGTGTTGACCTCGGGTAGGGTGCTCTTTCCAAGAGCTGGTGCAGACTCGATGGGCCGAGTGGCCTCCTTCTGCACGGTAAATCCTATGACTGGTACTCGAGCGACGGTACAGTCCCAGACATTTCAGCGCCACTCCCTGTTCAGGGGAAGTGTAAACAACAGGGTCAATGACCGCTTAGGACACGCCCAGCCACCCAGGCCCCGCCCACCAATTGGTTAGGAATCGAACACAGTGATCAGGAATTACCCAATTAGTGGGGTCCAAACTGAAGGACCGCCCAAAGAGAGCGAAAGGCCCCAAGTATAAGTAGAAGAGTTCGCCATGTGTTCGTCCTCTCTTGGACCTGGCATCTGTGACCATCTCCAATCGCAGCCCCACCAGAAGCAAGGTCAAGTTCAACTCCCGCTACCAGACGGATGAGCCCAGCTGGGCAGCAGTTACTCCTACAGACCCGATAGATCCAGAACCGAACAGCGGCCACTGTTCCTCTGACCTAAGCCGGGTGCGTGAAGTTAAGTACAGGTTGTCATAGTCGATAGGTGTAGTTCAACTACCAGTGTTTGTGTTGCATGATTAATTGTGTGCGTAAATAAAGTACCCTTGATCTTGAACTAACTAACTGGTGTTTGGCTCTTTGATCGATTGCCGGTTGACCTTGTGGTGGTATTTGATTCCTGGCGACTCTGAGCAATAGAACATAGATATCAAAAGAAAGGGTAAACTCACTAATTGCCAGAATTGGAACAGAGCCATAGGAAAAGGCAGAGAAAAAGAAAAGACAACAGGGTTTGTTCGTGACGCACTGAACTCAAGAAATATTACAGATCCTCACGTTGAACACAGGGTATTTTACAGAGAGAATTTTTACAGGTCTCTCTGACTACACGCTGGCCCAGAGAGACAAGGAAGTCCACAGCATCCGGCTTCTCCATTACTGTCATGCACTGTGACGCAGCGAGAGTTTACCCAACGAGAAAACGGTAAGCATGGTCAGGCGGTATTTGGGGTCATTTTGGTGACCTTTCGGCGACCCGTGCGACACCATCCGCCGACCCAACCGCGACCTTGGTCATGTGATACATCGCAAGGTCGTGACCCCCCGTTTGAAAATCACTGTCCTCGCCCATTTGCCCGATCTGTGCCCACTTACTTAAACTATGCCAATCCCTTCTTACGTCCTCTTCACAGCTTACTATCCTACCTATCTTGGTGTCATTAGCAAAGTTAGCAGCCGTGCCTTTTGCCCTTTCGTCCAAGTAATTTGTTAATATACTGCAAACTGGAGCAAAGGTTCTTTATGAAGAGATTCATGGGGAACAATTTCAATGTGGTGACGTATTTCAGCTCCCGCAAGGTCAAGTTTTAGTTGTGATGCCAGGTATTTACACATCTGTTCCTGTCAACAACACCTGAAAACGGCCACACTCTTTCAATTAGTGACGGTGCCGAAACACTAACCCATAGCAAGGGTGAAGAAGACTTCGGAGCAGCATTGCTCAGCAGCGCCACCCACTGTAAATGGTGCTGAAGTGAACTGCAGCTCCAGGCGGGAACAGAGGAGTCAATGCCACGGCTCAACGTTTGAGCTGTCCTGAACTAACGGGGGTAAGGTCTGTGAACAAACTAACCTGGGCTGGATTCTCTGTCGGCGCGAGCCTCTTACCCAGGGTAATGTTCCGGGGACCCCTGTTCGAATCCCACCAGGGACGATGGGGGGACGTTTAATCTGGAATTGAAAGATGGCCACGAAACCATTGTCTATTGTCATTAAAACCCATCTGGTTGAATAGTGTCCTTGAGGGAAGGAAATCTGCCGTCCTTTTCCGGCCTGGCCTCCGTGTGACCCCCAGCAATGGGCTTCACTCTTAAATACCCCCAGGGATGGCGACCAATGCTGACCCAGCCAACCAGCGACTCACACATCCAACCAACAAATAAAAAAACCCATCTGAACTGGGCTTGCCGCTAAAGACTCCCTAACCAGGGAGGCCGTGCGGCATTCTGCAGGATTATGGTGCACCAGGAACTGTGGGGTTATGGCGGACACCCGCTCCCGACGGCCGTCAAGATGCCCTGAACGGCGACGGCACGGAGTCCTTCTGAGCGGCGACTGTGGGCCCGTCCGGAATCTCCCAGACCACCGTACAGGTGCACCCACGCCGTCATGTAAGTCCGTATGCCCGGGCGGCGGAATGCATCAACGTTAATATGGACCAAACCCACCAGGCAGTGGTCATGCGCTGTGGTTGTGGCTAATGATCCCTGCCCGTAGGCCCCAGATCGACGTGGAGACCCGCTATAACGACGCTCATGCCCACATACCCCACATACCCCCCCCCACCCCCCCCCCCGGCCAGCAACTCCCTGCTGTCCCCCATCTCTGCACTCCCCCCCCCCCCCAACCTGGACCCCCCCCCCCCCCCCCCCCCCCCCCCCCCGTGCTTCTCACCAGCATCACTACAGGCAGACTCCACACAGACAGTGACCCAAGCCGGGAATCGAACCTGGGACCCTGGAGCTGTGAAGCTACAGTGCTAACCACTGTGCTACCGTGCCGCCCATCCCTCATACACTTCAGACAGTCAGTTTGGAACGTTAGTGAACAGGTGTTTAATGCACGCGGATTGTGCCCCATCTCCGCTCGCGAACCGATGTGCCTTGCCCACGCCAACCTAACTGGTGTTAGATTTCTAATCTTCCGTGACCTAGCGCTCTGCCAAGACGGTCTCCCAGGCGGCACATCATTGGTAGGGGTGGCCTGCTGGGTTCCCTGACCTCTGACCTGGGTCCCCCTTGGCGCCTGTCTTCTGGAGCGACATGGGCCCGATGGCCCCTGGGCTACGGGATGGGGAGGGGCATGACGGGGGCCAGCTCCACGCACCCCCCCCCTCCGCCACCTGGCACTGCCAGTCCCCGCTCTCTGGGTGTCTCTGCCCGAGACTATGGAGCACAGGAACGGGGCCATCTCTCCCTGGGTCTGCGCCACGTCACTCTGTGATCAGCGCAGGCCAGCCAGTGCCCGGCCGATGCCCTTGACTCCCATTGGGGCTGAGCCAAGCTCTGGGGCGCCACTGCCATGTGGCCCTGGTACACGGCTATCCCTGACATGGCTGCCGTGTCCTGTGCCACCCCACCCCCCCCCCCCATACACAGAGTGCCCAGGCCTTGGACATCCTGACGCATGGCTGAAATACCTTTTCCCGCAAGGCCTCACACCGCTGATGCCACCCGTGCGGTGTTGGCATGTGATACGGGGTGGAGTCCGAGCAGCCGGTGGGGTTCGATCGCCCTCTGGGGGGGGGGGTTGGCTATGGGTGAGTGTGGCAGGGGCATGGTGGCAGTGGTGACACACCCTGGTAGGCCTGGGGGGGGGGGGGGTTGCACATCCTCACCCAGTGCGGCCAGCGGTGGCCACATGGGGCTGAGGGGGGGTGTTGATTGGTTGTGCATTGTGTGGGCGGAGATTGGTGCCAGGGGCTCTGTGACTGAGACAGAGATGTGATTGAGATGTGACTGAGATGTGACTGTGACTGAGACAGAGATGTGATTGAGATGTGACAGAGATGTGACTGTGACTGAGATGTGACTGTGACTGAGATGTGACTGTGACTGAGATGTGACTGAGACAGAGATGTGACTGTGACTGAGATGTGACTGAGACAGAGATGTGACTGAGATGTGACTGTGACTGAGATGTGACTGAGACAGAGATGTGACTGAGATGTGACTGTGACTGAGATGTGACTGAGACAGAGATGTGACTGAGACAGAGATGTGACTGAGATGTGACTGAGACAGAGATGTGACTGAGACAGAGATGTGACTGAGACAGGGATGACTGAGACAGATGTGACTGAGGCAGAGATGTGACTGAGATGTGACTGTGACTGAGATGTGACTGAGACAGAGATGTGACTGTGACTGAGATGTGACTGAGACAGAGATGTGACTGAGATGTGACTGTGACTGAGATGTGACTGAGACAGAGATGTGACTGAGACAGAGATGTGACTGAGACAGAGATGCGACTGAGACAGAGATGTGACTGAGATGTGACTGAGACAGAGATGTGACTGAGATGTGACTGAGACTGAGATGTGACTGTGACTGAGACAGAGATGTGACTGAGACAGAGATGTAACTGAGACAGAGATGTGACTGAGACAGAGATGTGACTGAGACAGAGATGTGACTGAGACAGGGAAGTGATTGAGACATAGATGTGACTGAGACAGAGATGCGACTGAGACAGAGATGTGACTGAGACAGAGATGTGACTGAGACAGAGATGCGACTGAGACAGAGATGTGACTGAGACAGAGATGTGACTGAGACAGAGATGTGACTGAGACTGAGATATGACTGAGACAGAGATGTGACTGAGATGTGACTGAGACAGAGATGCGACTGAGACAGAGATGTGACTGAGATGTGACTGAGACAGAGATGTGACTGAGACAGAGATGTCACTGAGACAGAGATGTCACTGAGACAGGGATGTGACTGAGACAGAGATGTAACTGAGGCTGAGATGTGACTGAGACAGAGATGTGACTGAGACAGAGATGTCACTGAGACAGAGATGTCACTGAGACAGGGATGTGACTGAGACAGAGATGTAACTGAGGCTGAGATGTGACTGAGACAGAGATGTGACTGAGACAGAGATGTGACTGAGATGTGACTGAGACAGAGATGTGACTGAGACTGAGATATGACTGAGACAGAGATGTGACTGAGATGTGACAGATGTGACTGAGATGTGACTGAGACAGAGATGTGACTGAGACAGAGATGTGACTGAGATGTGACTGAGACAGAGATGTGACTGAGACAGAGATGTCACTGAGACAGGGATGTGACTGAGACAGAGATGTGACTGAGACAGAGATGTGACTGAGACAGAGATGTGACTGAGATGTGACTGAGACTGAGATGTGACTGAGACAGAGATGTGACTGAGATGTGACTGAGACAGAGATGTGACTGGGATGTGACTGAGATGTGACTGAGACAGAGATGTGACTGAGATGTGACTGAGACAGAGATGTGACTGAGATGTGACTGAGACAGAGATGTGACTGAGACAGAGATGTGACTGAGACAGGGATGACTGAGACAGATGTGACTGAGGCAGAGATGTGACTGAGATGTGACTGTGACTGAGATGTGACTGAGACAGAGATGTGACTGTGACTGAGATGTGACTGAGACAGAGATGTGACTGAGATGTGACTGTGACTGAGATGTGACTGAGACAGAGATGTGACTGAGACAGAGATGTGACTGAGACAGAGATGTGACTGAGACAGAGATGCGACTGAGACAGAGATGTGACTGAGATGTGACTGAGACAGAGATGTGACTGAGACAGAGATGTGACTGAGACAGAGATGTGACTGAGACTGAGATGTGACTGAGACAGAGATGTGACTGAGATGTGACTGAGACTGAGATGTGACTGAGATGTGACTGTGACTGAGACAGAGATGTGACTGGGACAGAGATGTAACTGAGACAGAGATGTGACTGAGACAGAGATGTGACTGAGACAGGGAAGTGATTGAGACATAGATGTGACTGAGACAGAGATGCGACTGAGACAGAGATGTGACTGAGACAGAGATGCGACTGAGACAGAGATGTGACTGAGACAGAGATGTGACTGAGATGTGACTGAGACAGAGATGTGACTGAGACAGAGATGTGACTGAGATGTGACTGAGACAGAGATGTGACTGAGACAGAGATGTCACTGAGACAGGGATGTGACTGAGACAGAGATGTGACTGAGACAGAGATGTGACTGAGACAGAGATGTGACTGAGATGTGACTAAGACTGAGATGTGACTGAGACAGAGATGTGACTGAGATGTGACTGAGACAGAGATGTGACTGGGATGTGACTGAGATGTGACTGAGACAGAGATGTGACTGAGATGTGACTGAGACAGAGATGTGACTGAGATGTGACTGAGACAGAGATGTGACTGAGTCAGAGATGTGACAGAGATGTGACTGAGACAGAGATGTGACTGAGACAGAGATGTGACTGAGACAGAGATGTGACTGAGACAGAGATGTGACTGAGACAGAGATGTTGACCTGGGCAGTCTATTGGACGTGGTCGAGGCCAGACAGGTTGCCCTGTTCCCCGAGGGTCTCGGAGGGTCATCCTGGGAAGAAGTGTCTTCCGTTGTCAGCTCGGGGAGTGTGACCAGGCGGACTGGCACTGAGTGCTGTAAGTAGGTGAATGACCTGTACTGGGCCTCACCAGAGCCCTGACCACCACCCCCAATGGGAATGCACGTGGCACAGCCCCTCCGCCCAGCTCCCTTCTGTACCCCGACCCGCACCAGTCCCATTCAATATCTGTTAGGAACTGGGAGAGGGGGTGAGATTCGCAACCAGCCGTGTTTTCCACTCCCCGGGACCCTCCAGTCTCCCCATTGCACCCCTCGCAGCCGGCCCGCCTGCCCACCCACCCTCTGCCACAAGGGGGCGCCCACTGCTCACCGGACCTCAGGCTCTGGGCGCAATTCTCCACACCCGCGCGACATCGGGTAGGCCGTTGTGAATTCAGCCGTGTCACGACGGCGTCGGAGGCCGCTCCTCGCACCCTATTCACCCTAGGGGGCTAGGAGCGGCGTTGTGAGAAACTCGGCCGCCGGGCCTTGACGCTTGCGTCAAAGCGGCGCGCCGAGAATTATGTGACGGCGGCGCCTAAGTGACGTCAGCCACGCATGCGCAGTTTGCCGTCTTCCCCTCTGCTGTCCCCGCAAGACGTGGCTGCTTGATCTTGCGGCGCGGCAGAGGGGAAAGAGTGCGTCCCTTGGAGACGCCGGCCCGACGATCGGTGGGCACCGATCGCGGGCCAGTCCCCTCCCGAGCACGGCCGTGGTGCTCGATCCCCTCTCCGCCCCCCACAGGCCCCACACTTACCTTTGGCACGATGTTCACGCCGGCAGCGACCAGGTGTGGTTGCCGCCGGCGTGAACAGGTCGGGAACGTCAGGCCGCTCGGCCCATCCGGGCCGGAGTATCGCGGGTCGCCGTAAAAAACGGCGAGCGGCGATTCTCCGAGCAGGGGTTGGATGAATCGCGGAGGGGTGCCAGGGTGGCGTGGCGTGATTCGCCCGGCTCTCCCGCTATTCTCCCACCTGTACCCCAGACGCCTGAACGTGACCTTATCTGGACAGGGCACTTGTCCCGTCCCTGTGGACGACACTCCCTCTGCTGATGGGTAATGCCCCTGCTGCTGGGCAAACCCCTGGGGGGGGGGGTCGAATGTTGGCCGCTGGGTCCCAGGTGTTGCCTCCCACATTGTGCAGATATCAAGGTCTGATTGAGATGCCAGGGAATAAACCCATCGTGCTTCATGGTGCGCCCATCAACGGGAATCCACGTGTGAAGCGCTGACTCAACCACGATCGCCAATGAGCAATGAACAATCGCCTTCAGCCGCGCGGCCAGAGGCCTCCGCGGTCGGTGGGAGTTACGGGTGGTCGGGGGGGGGGGGGGGGGGGGGGGATTAGATAGGGGGCCGCTCCCGTCAATTGTATGACGATTGGGCTTAAGTGGTCATTATTGGTTTCACGCCATGCGAGACCCTGATTTTGCCAACAGGAACGCAAACAGATCGCCATTCTCGATTTTAGCCTCTCCCAGGACCCAATCGCGCCCTGGCTTAAGCGGCCATTAAATCAGAAACGCAGAATCCCGTCCATTGACTTTATTTCCTCAGATTCCGATGGACGTACGGTGGTATTCCTCACATTCCCAGCAGCACGGTAGCGCAGCGGCGAGCACTGTTGCTTCACAGCTCCAGGGTCCAGGGTTCGATTCCCGGCTTGGGCCACTGTGCGGAGTCTGCACGTTCTCACCCCGTGTGTGCGTGGGTTTCCTCCGGGTGCTCCGGTTTCCTCCCACAGTCCAAAGATGTGCGGGTTAGGTGGATTGGCCGTGATAAATTTCATAGATTTCATAAATTTTACAGTGCAGGAGGAGGCCATTCGGCCCATCGAGTCTGCACTGGCTCTTGGAAAGAGCACCCTATCCAAGGTTAACACCTCCACCCCATCCCCATAACCCCACAACCCAGTAACCCCACCCAACACTAAGGGAAATTTATCATGGCCAATCCACCTAACGTGCACATCTTTGTGACTGTGGGAGGAAACCGGAGCACCCGGAGGAAACCCACGCACACACGGGGAGAACGTGCAGACTCCGCACAGACAGTGACCCAGCGGGGAATTGAACCTGGGACCAGGAGCTGTGAAGCGATTGTGCTATCCACAATGCTACCGTGCTGCCCCTAATAAGGAACAAGATCAAAGGGCTCGTCCGGGGTTTGAACCCGCGACCTCTCACATATTCCTGCAGCACAAATCCCGAAGCGAGAATCTCACCCTTAGACCAACGAGCCCCTTAGTTGCCCCTATGTTAGGTAGGGTTATGGGGATAGGGTGGAGGTGTGGGCTTAAGTAGGGTGCTCTTTCCAAGAGCCGGTGCAGACTCGATGGGCCGAATGGCCTCCTTCTGCACTGTATTTAGAATTTAGAACAGCACAGAACAGGCCCTTCGGCCCTCGATGTTGTGCCGAGCAATGATCACCCTACTCAAACTCACATATCCACCCTATACCCGCAACCCAACAACTTCCCCCTTAACCTTACTTTTTAGGACACTACGGGCAATTTAGCATGGCCAATCCACCTAACCCGCACATCTTTGGACTGTGGGAGGAAACCGGAGCACCCGGAGGAAACCCACGCACACAGGGGGAGGACGTGCAGACTCCGCACAGACAGTGACCCAGCCGGGAACCGAACCTGGGACCCTGGAGCTGTGAAGCATTGATGCTAACCACTATGCTACCGTGCTACCCTCTATGACATTCTATGTACATTCTATGATTTCCAGCAAGCCAATTTAAATAGCAAAATCTCATTGGACATGATGCTCAGGCGGCATCGCGAAATAACTTTCTTTACATAGGGGGAAAGGTTTCGAAAGCATCGACCTGGTTGTGACTAAGTCTGCACTGCGTTTGACAGTGGCTTTGAAAGAGTTAAAAAAGCTGGGAAACATTCCGGGTCCGTCCACCGATCTGGGTGCAGATTTGTTCGAGTGAATTGCCCCTCATTAGGCTTCGAAGTGCTGTGGTTCTCTGCTGGTGGTGGGTGATCAGGAGATTCATTATTTCCCCCCCCCCCCCCCCCTCTGTCTCGTTTGCCGGGTTTGATTGTGTCAAAGACAACAGAAGCCCTTGACTTGTCAGCCGTGGAAACAACCACTGAAAAATAGGGGGGGGGCAGCAGGACGATTCTCGAGATTGCGCGTGCCCCCGGGGTGGGAGGGGGGAATGCGCAGCGCATCAATCAGGAGCTCAGCGCGCCTCGCTGCGAATTCCCCCCCCCCCCCCCTTGCCCAGTGACACGAAGGGGTGGCTTTGACACTCCTGCGGCTCTGCCCCCTCGCTGTGGACCCTCCCACCTCAGTCCTGTGCTGTCAAACATTGAGGAAGGAAGTGAGCGTGTGTCAACTCGAACGCAGGCTTTTGAAAACCCAGAGCTGCTGCTTTCGAAAATTAGGAGAGATAAGGGGAAAGCTGGTTGGCTTCGCTGGTTACCCCCCCCACCCCCCCCACCCCCACTACCCCCACCCAGTGAACAGCAACAGAGGTCAACGCCTTAAGGCGCTCTTCGTTTAGAGTGAGCTGACACATTGACAGCCTGATGGGTAAGTTTGCCAACTTTACTTTCAAGCACGAAACTTAATTGAGCAACACACACACACACACACAAATACAAGGCCTGCTCTGTATCAGATCGTTAATTGGTCGCTGAAACGTTTCAGCAAAGTCGAAGTAATGCAGTCTTTATTTGAGATAAGTCTGAACACATTGTGGTCGCATCGTGGATAGCACAATCGCTTCACAGCTCCAGGGTCCCAGGTTCGATTCCCGGCTTGGGTCACTGCCTGTGTCGGAGTCTGCACATCCTCCCCGTGTGTGTGCGTGGGTTTCCTCCGGGTGCTCCGGTTTCGTCCCACAGTCCAAAGATGGGCAGGTTAGGTGGATTTGGCCATGATAAATTGCCCTTAGTGTCCAAAATTGCCCTTAGTGTTGGGTGGGGTTACTGGGTTATGGGGTTATGGGGATAGAGTGGAGATGTTGACCTTGGGTAGGATGCTCTTTCCAAGAGCCGGTGCAGACTCGATGGGCTGAATGGCCTCCTTCTGCACTGTAAATTCTATGATCTAAAAAACAATTCTATGATCCAGTTGCTCCTGGATTGAGCTCAGGGGAGGTTTGATGGATTAAAAAAAAGGTGTTCGATTGGGTTAAGGTTGCATCCTATTGCCACAGGTCACACTTGCCCCCCCAGGTCCTTTTGGAAGCAGTGGGTCTGATCTGTGAGACAGGTGGAAAGGTGCCCTATCAATGGACTACCTGAATATATCCTGCAGCCCGTATTAACTCCCTGCGTATCCCTATTGAAGCGGAAGGTGAGTCCTTCAACGGTATAAGATATCTTCAACGATATAAGATATCTTCAACGATATAAGATATCTTCACCAATATAAGACAATCATCAGTTTTGCCGACTGACAATAAGCGTACGTCCGCTTTTGAAGCGTACTTGTGATAATAAGCGATTTTCATTTCACAGGTGAGTTTACTTGTTGGCAGCTAGGCTTAAATTCCAAAGTATGCAGGCTCTTGTTCGGCTCAATGAAACATATGTTTCTTCGCTCCGAAAGAGGCTGACACATCAGTAGCACATGTAGCAGGCTTCCTAAAGAACCGGCTCCTCATAGTTTTACACCACGGCCAAATGAGTAAACCGTTAAGCTCGCTAGTTCACAAGAAAAACGACCCCGTAATTTGTCGCTGGGCTGAATTCAAGCTGCCAGTGCCCACGCCCAATGTCAACTTGTTCCACCGTTAGTCAAAACAGCGAGGAGAAATGGAGGTCACTAGCAGCAGGAAGTGGAGTAACAGATTGTCAACGCCATGGACTGTGTGCACAGTTGTCGGGTGAAGTTAGGTCAGGCCACAGGCCTGCCCGATCTCTGCAAACTCTCAAGCTGCACAATAATCTATATTTTTTTTACAACATGTCCTGTGTCAGTTTGGACCTCGGGGCGTGGTTTCGGAAACTTGTTTTTAAGCGTCTGGGAAAATGATTTTGTTGATTATGCCAATGCTTTCATAGAATCCCGAAGGAGGCCATTCGGCCCATCGAGACCACACCTACCCTCGGAAAGAGCAGTCTATCTAGGCCCACACCCACCCCCGTAACCCCACCTAACCTTTTGGACACTAAGGGGCAATTTAACACGGCCAATCCACCTAACCTGCACATCGTTGTGACTGTGGGAGGAGAAAAATGAAAATGAAATGGAAATGGCTTATTGTCACGAGTAGGCTTCAATGAAGTTACTGTGAAAAGCCCCTAGTCGCCACATTCCGGCGCCTGTCCGGGGAGGCCGGTACGGGAATTGAACCGTGCTGCTGGCTTGCTTGGTCTGCTTTCAAAGCCAGCGATTTAGCCCAGTGAGCTAAACTAGCCCCGCAGCCCCGGAAACCGGAGCACCCGGAGGAAACCCACGCCGACACGGGGAGAACGTGCAGACTCCGCACAGACAGTGACCCGAGCCGGGAATCGAACCTGGGACCCTGGAGCTGTGAGGCAGCAGTGCCAACTGCTGTGCCACCTTCATAGAATTTACAGTGCAGAAGGAGGCCATTCAGCCCATCGAGTCTGCACTGGCTCTTGGAAAGAGAACCCTACTTCAGCCCACACCTCCACCCTATCCCCATAACCCACTAACCCCACCCAACCTTTGGACACAAAGGGACAATTGATCACGGCCAATCCACCTAACCTGCACATCTTTGGACTGTGGGAGGAAACCGGAGCACCCGGAGGAAACCCACGCAGACACGGGGAGAAAGTGCAGACTCCACACAGATAGTCGCCCGAGGCCGGAATTGAACCGGGGTCTCTTTGTTTCTATGTAGTGGAAGTCACATTACCTGGACAACATAAACTGTTATTAGCTCCTGCTGCTAAAACAATCGAACGCTCAAAACCAAACATGTGACGTGAATAGGCCTTTTAAAAAACAAATTCCGATTAAGTGGCAATTTAGCGCGGCCAATCCACCTACCCTGTACATCTTTGGGTTGTGGGGGGTGAGACCCATGCAGACACGGGGAGAATGTGCAAACTCCACACGGACAGTGACCAAGAGCCGGCCTTGAACCCGGGACCTTGGCGCCGTGAGGCAGCAGGGCTAACCCACTGCGCCACCGTGCTGCCCGTGAATAGGCCTCATCATGTTCGAAGCCAGACTGAAGAGAGGCTGCAACCCCTGCCATTTTACATAAACGGCACAAAAGTGCGTCCGATATTAAAATTTTGGACATTGTAATTTGCGACCTGTTTTCATAAACGATTTGGAGAAATGTTTTGCCGGTCTGACTAGTAAGTTTGTGAATGACACCAAGGTTGGTGGAGCGGCAGATAGTGTTGAGGATTGTCAGAGGATACAGCAGGACATAGATAGGCTGGAGACTTGGGCAGAGAAATGGCAAATGGAGTTTAATCCAGACAAATGTGAGGTAATGCATTTTGGCAGGTCTAACATAGAGGGGAAACATATCGTAAATGGCAAAACTCTGAGGAATATAGAAAGTCAGAGAGATCTGGGCGTGCAGGTCCACAGATCTTTGAAGGTGGCAGCACAAGTGGACAAGGTAGCCAAGAAAGCAGACGGAATGCTTGCCTTCATTGGACGGGGCATCGAGTATAAAAACTGGCAAGTCATGCTGCGGTTGGATAGAACCTTGGGAAGGCCGCACTTGGAATATTGCGCACAATTCTGGTCGCCACACTCCCAGAAGGATGTGGAGGCCTTGGAGAGGGGGCAGAGGAGGTTTACCAGGATGTTGCCTGGTCTGGAGGGTGTTAGCTATGCGGAGAGGCTGAATAGACTCGGACTGTTTTCATTAGAAAGACGGAGGATGAGGGGCGACCTGATAGAGGTCTACAAGATTATGAGGGACATGGATAGAGTGGATGGGCAGGCACTCTTTCCCAGGGTGGAGGGGTCAGTCACCAGGGGGCATAGGTTTAAGGTCCGTGGGGCAAAGTTTAGAGGAGATGTGCGAGGCAGGTTTTTTACACAGAGGGTGGTGAGTGACTGGAACGCGTTGCCAGGGGAGGTTGTGGAAGCCGATACATTAACGGCGTTCAAAAGGCATCTCGACAAACACATGGATAGGATGGGGATAGAGGGATACGGCACAAGGAAGGGCTGAGGGGTTTTGGCAAAGGGTGGGATCACGGCCAGTACAGGCTTGGAGGGCCGAAGGGCCTGTTCCTGCACTGTATTGTTCTTTGTTCTCAAATTTACAATTTCCAGTGTGTCGAAACCCAGTGGAGTTAGTTAAGATTAAACTGTTGTTGCGATAAAATGTACATTCGGAATATAATTCCCGTACCAGCCTCCCCGGACAGGCGCCGGAATGTGGCGACTAGGGGCTTTTCACAGTAACTTCATTGAAGCCTACTCGTGACAATAAGCCATTTCCATTTCAATTACAGATGTCAATATGAAATTGAGACAAAAGGCATTAAAAAAGTTACACCCAAATGGAGAAGATTAAGGGGGGGACTAAATAGAGGTTTTGAAAATTACAACAACATATTTGATCCAGCACCTGCAATGTAACAAAACATCCTACTCCATAAATAACAATGACAAGGTAGCTACAAAAGGAGTTATTTAGCCTAATGAACGTAATTTTGGCCAGAAGGTCAGTTTTAAGGAGTCTTAAAAGTGGAAAGCAAAATCATAGGATCATAGAATCCCTACAGTGCAGAAGGAGGCCATTCGGCCCATCGAGTCTGCACCGACATTCGAAAGAGCCCTCGACCCAAAACCACTCCGCCCTCTCCCCATGAACCCGTAGCCTAACCTGCACAGTCCTGGACACTAAGGGACGATTTATCACGGCCAATCCACCTAACCTGCACATCTTTGGACTGTGGGAGGAAACCGGAGCACCCCGGAGGAAACCCACACAGACACGGGGGGAGAAAGTGCAGACTCCGCGTAGACAGTGACCCAAGGCCGGAATTGAACCCGGGTCCCTGGCGCTGTGAGGCACACGTGGGATATAAGACACAGGCGACAGAGTTTTGGATAGGTCCACGGTTACTGAGAACGATGAAAGACTGACAGGATCTGCAGTTTCCGAGTGTGGATGGATAAATCACAAGGTGACTCTGAGTTACCCGGGAATAAGCGAGAGGAGGATATTTTAGGGAATTTCTTCCAAAAGAACACAATGTTTCATTGCTGGGGCTATTGAAGCCGGGACTGTAACAATGTGTAAACAAATATTAAATAAATATTCAATAGAGAAGAATATAAAAGATAATGAGGGGGGATAAGGCTAGAGAATTAGAACATCGAACGGTACAGCACAGTACAGGCCCTTCGGCCCACGATGTTGTGCCGACCATTTATCCTAATCTAAGATCAACCTAACCTCCACCCCTTCAATTTACTGCTGTCCACGTGCCTGTCCAAGAGTCGCTTAAATGTCCCGAATGACTCCACCACCTCTGCTGGCAGTGCATTCCACACACCCACCACTCTCTGTGTGAAGAACCGACCTCTGACATCTCCCCTATACCTTCCTCCAATCACCTTAAAACTATGTCCCCTCGTAACAGCTATTTCCCCCCTGGGGAAAAGTCTCTGGCTATCCACTCTATCCATGCCTCTCATCACCTTGTACACCTCTATCAAGTCACCTCTCTGCCTTCTTCGCTCCAGTGAGAAAAGCCCTAGGGAAGATCAGGCCATTGCGCATTGTCTTGAATGCAGGTCATTTTGAAACTGTGGAAATTTGAGGATGTTTTATCCGTGCAGCTTATTTTCACTTTCTTTCTGCAGTTGCGCTGGTCACAGGTATTCCAGCACAGCCAAGCGCGGAGAGGCCCCATTGACTGAAGTGTTGCTCAATAGAAAATGAACCAGCTCAACTGGGTCACATAATCGCTCAGCCAACTCAGAGCGGTTTAAATGGAATAATTAGACCCTGCCTCCTCCTGTCTGTGGCGTGAGCTGGTATTTCTTCACTGAGCATTGAAAGATGCCATTCATTTTTGTCCAGCCGGGAAAACCCATCGTTCAGTTCCGAAATATAAGCAGCTAAATCCTGCATTCCACAAATGCCAGATTGTTTTTTTTTGACATCACAACAATTTGGGCCTAGTTCATTGGCTCAAACTCACACTTGTTTTTTTGACATCACAACACTTTGGGCCTACTTCATTGACTCAAACTCACACTTGTTTTTTTTAACATCACAACACTTTGGGCCTACTTCATTGGCTCAAACTCACACTTGTTTTTTTAACATCACAACATTTTGGGCCTACTTCATTGGCTCAAACTCACACTTGTTTTTTTACATCACAACAATTTGGGCCTAGTTCATTGGCTCAAACTCACACTTGTTTTTTTTAACATCACAACACTTTGGGCCTACTTCATTGGCTCAAACTCACACTTGTTTTTTTTAACATCGCAACACTTTGGGCCTACTTCATTGGCTCACACCCTGACACTTCGGGAGGGCCCCGAGGTCGTGCGAGGCGTACGCAAACGCAAGTGTCCCTTTTCAAGGAACGACTTGCTGCCCCAGGCGCACCCTTGGGCGTCAGGTTGTTTGTGACACCCTTTCAGGGCTCCCTTGCCACATGCTGGAGCCCCCATACTGTTTATCTGTGGTTTGTGGTGATGTACTATGAATGGACGGACCTTTATTACCTCAGCCGGCGTCTTTTGATCGAACAGTGTTTGAGAGGAGGCCATGGTGCCCGGGATGATGTGAAGGTGGTCAGGTCAGGACAGGCCTTCTTGACGCTAGTAGGCCCGTCACATGGGATGTTCGACATTCAGTAAAAAGCAAAAGGAAATGATATCAGTCTAGCTTCCTGAAGGTTTTTATTTCAGATTAAATAACGATATAAAGAAGAGTTTACTGCCTAAAGTAGGGAATCATATTACCCCAGTTACGTCATGAAAAATTTAAAGCTCAATCTATTCCGAATAGCATGGTTTATGCTCAGGCTGCACTCATCCAGCCCCCATTCAGTAGTTCCTCTTCTTCAGCAACGCATAATTTTTTTATTTAATAAATTTAGAGTGCCCAGTTATTTTTTTCCAATTTCGCAACTTTAGCGCGGCCAATCCACCTACCCTGCACATCTTTGTGGGTTGTGGGGGCGAGACCCACGCAGACACGGGGGAGAATGTGCAAACTCCACACGGGCTGCGACCCGGGGCCGGGATCGAACCCCGGGTCCTCGGCGCCGTGAGGCAGCAGTGCTAACCGCTGCGTCACCGTCCCGCCCTGGAAGTCTTAATTCCGAAAGTTCTCGGGCGGCACGGCGGCGCAGTGGTTAGCACTGCTGCCTCACGGCGTCGAGGACTCGGGTTCGATCCCGGCCCTGGGTCACTGCCCGTGTGGAGTTTGCACATTCTCTCCCCCGTGTTTGCGTGGGTCTCACCCCCCACAACCCAAAGATGTGCAGGGTAGGTGGATTGGCCGCGCTAAATTGCCCCTTAATTGGAACAAAAGAAAGCATTTTAAATTCTGGAAGCTTTGCAAAACCACATTTTAAAAATTTGAATTTTTCGCGCAAAGGTTTCAGTCACTCTGATTGTATTTTCACAGATCGCCATGGCTCGCGGCCCACCGACACCTTCCAGAATCTTCTGAAACCCTCCGAGACCCGGCCTTCCTGACTCGGTGGGTGGTATTCCCTTTAAGGTTCGGTGATGGAGTATTTTGACTTCCTGGGAAGCGTGGATGAGGGAGCGGCGGGCAGTACAGAAGGACATGGCCACAGCGAAGAAGGCACTGGCGGCCGTGCGCAAGGGGTGACCCCTTTCAGTATCGACCTCTCCGAGCTGTTAGAATTTGCTGAGCTGGAAACACAAGATGGCCGCCCCCTCTTTGAACTGAACCCGTTAGGGGCCCCAGGCGACCCCTGTGTTAACCAGACGGGCGATTTCACCTACGCGGAGGGCCCCGCTGGCGATAAGAGTGAACGCGGCGTCACTGCGGAGACTTTTGGTTCAGAAAACACGAGCGGATCCTGTCGGAGTGAGAGATGCGACGCAGGCCCAGCTGAAGCCTGTGCCGGCGTACTCACGAACAGTCAGCTTCTTGAGGAAGCCGGAAACAAATTAGAATCGTCAGCTCGCTCAGGAAGCTCAAGCTCATTGGAGAGCGATGGGTGCATTCCGTGGGTACAAGCTGTACTGTTGACAAAGGGGAGCAAGGATACACAAAACTCTGTGGCGGAAAGTACTGACAAGCCACTTAGTAATTCAGACTGGCTGCTAACTGCGAGCCCGAGCAGCTCCGAGCCCTTAACACCCTCCTTCGGCGAAGAAACCGATGACGAGCCCGCGAAGGAAAAAGCTGCAGGTCTGGCGGCCACCAGCCCCGATGAAGTTATCATGGACCCCTCGGACGTCGCTTTCTTGCAAAACGATGTGTGGCACCGGAACCAGGCATTTGTCCCGATTCCCGCCGCCGACGTTCCCGAAACGGAGCACCAGGTGTTGGGCGACGGGAAGAACCCGGAAGCTGAGGCGGTGCCCATGGACTGCGAGCCATCGAGCAAGGGAAGGGGAGATCAGGGGATTGGAGAGACTGTCGCTGAAACTTGCTGTGGACGGAGCGTGCCCGACGCAGCATCTACGCTGCCGTCATATGTTGCTTCAGCCCACAAAGAGCTGGTGATGTGGGACAATGAACCAACAGGCCCGGAGGTAATGGGATCTTTTACAGTCTCGAGTGAGAGCTTTGCAATTTTTGAGCTGCGTTCGCTCAGCTCTCGCGGTGCGAAGCTTCGATTCCGCTTTGTACCTCTGTTGACGTGGGCGTTGAATGTTCTGTATGCAAGGCCTTCCCAGGGCTACGAGTCAGAAAGAGCAAGCATGACCAACTTAGCTTGGTGCCTTTGCGTTCTTTCCAACGCTGCATGGGAGGTCAGGTGCATGACACAAATTCTCAAAGGTTTGCCGTAAAATACAGCTGATCTTCCCTGATGGCACATGGGCAGGCAGTGGCGTTGTGGTGTTGTCACTCGTAATCTAGAGGTCCAGGGCTGGGGACCCGGGTTCGAATCCCACCAGGGCCGATGGTGGAATTTGAATTCAATACAAATCTCGAATTGGAAGTCGAATGGTGACCGTGAAACCATGGGCGGCACGGTGGCGCACTGCTTAGCACTGGTACCTCACGGTGCCGAGGTCACAGGTTCGAATCCCGGCCCTGGGTCACTGTCCGTGTGGAGTTTGCACGTTCTCCCCGTGTCTGCGTGGGTTTCGCCCCCACACAAACCAAAAGATGTGCAGGTTAGGTGGATTGGCCACGCTAAATTGCCCCTTAATTGGAAAAAATGAATTGCGCAATCAATATTTTACAAAAAGACCAGGGGCAGGCCCGCCCACGGCGATTCTCCGGCCCGCGATGGGCCGAAGTCCCGCCGCTGACAGGCCTCTCCTGCCGGCGGGAATCAAAACACCTACCTGACCGGCAGGATTGGCAGCTTGGGCGGGCGTCGGGGTCCTGCGGGGGGGGCGTGGGCCGATCTGACCCTGGGGGGGGTGCCCCCATGGTGGCCTGGCCCGCGATCGGGGCCCACCGATCGGCAGGCGGGCCTGTGCCGTGGGGGCACTCTTTTTCTTCCGCCTTCGCCACGGTCTTCACCACGGCGGAGGCGGAAGAGACCCCCTCCCCTGCGCATGTGCGGCGATGATGTCAGCAGCCGCTGACGCTCCGGCGCATGCGCGGACTTCCGCCGGCCGGCGAAGTCCTTTCGGCCCCGGCTGGCGTGGCGCCAAAGGCCGTTCCCGCCAGCCGGCGGAGCGGGAACCACTCCGGCGCGGGCCTAGCCCCTCAATGTGAGGGCTTGGCCCCTAGAGGTACGGAGAATTCCGCACCTTTGGGGCGGCCCGACGCCGGAGTGGTTCACGCCACTCCGACACGCCGGGACCCCCCCACCCCGCCGGGTAGGGGAGAATCCCGGCCCATAAAGCCATTACCGATTCTCATAATAACCCATCTGATTCGGAATGTCCTTCAGGGAAGGAGATCTGTTAGCCGTACCTGACCTGGCCGAAAAGTGACTCCAGATCCACAGAAATGTGTTTGACTCTATGTCCTCCGGGATGGACATTGAAGGCCGGCCCATCCAGCGACCCCCGCACGAATAAAGGAAAAAGAAAACTTAACGAAGTATAGCTAGAGATTTGCTGTCACCAGTTTTTGGGAAGTGGTTATTTTGGAACTCCACGTGTGCTTTGAGGTGCAAGTTCTCTGATAACGGGAAATGATCAGCTTTATTCTAACTTCCTTTAACCTATATTTTGAACGATCATTTCCTGCCCCTGTTTTGTCAAGCGGAGAATACATATTGAGACAGGAAGAGAGTCAAACTGGAGAAAGGTGCCTGAAATTGAGCAATCGAGCTGAGTGGGAGCAGCAAGGCCCTATCTGTGTTGGGTACAGGCCAAGGTTGTGTCAGAGCTGCAGGAATGGTTCAGTTTGGCAACAGTGTGGTGAGGACATTGGAGTTTGGCAGCATCACAATGATGGTGTAGGGTTTTAGGACAAAGAACAAAGAAAATTACAGCCCAGAAACAGGCCCTTCGGCCCTCCCAGCCTGCGCCGATCCAGATCCTTTATCTAAACCTGTCTCCTATTTTCCAAGGTCTACTTCCCTCTGTTCCCCCTCCCGTTCATATATCTGTCTAGATGCATCTTAAATGATGCCATCGTGCCTGCCTCTACCACCTCCGCTGGTAAAGCTTTCCAGGCACCCACCACCCTCTGCGTAAAAAACTTTCCACGCACATCTCCCTTAAACTTTCCCCCTCTCACCTTGAAATCGTGACCCCTTGTAACTGACACCCCCACTCTTGGAAAAAGCTTGTTGCTATCCACCCTGTCCATACCTCTCATAATTTTGTAGACCTCAATCAGGTCCCCCCTCAACCTCCGTCTTTCCAACGAAAACAATCCTAATCTACTCCACCTTTCTTCAGCACGGTAGCATTGTGGATAGCACAATCGCTTCACAGATCCAGGGTCCCAGGTTCGATTCCGGCTTGGGTCACTGTCTGTGCGGAGTCTGCACATCCTCCCCGTGTCTGCGTGGGTTTCCTCCGGGTACTCCGGTTTCCTCCCACAGTCCAAAGATGTGCGTGTTAGGTGGATTGGCCGTGATAAATTGCCCTCAGTGTCCAAAATTGCCCTGAGTGTTGGGTGGGGTTATGGGGATAGGGTGGAGGTGTTGACCTTGGGTAAGAACATGCTCTTTGGGTAAGAGCAGGAGTAGGCCATCTGGCCCCTCGAGCCTGCTCCGCCATTCAATGAGATCATGGCTGATCTTTTATGGACTCAACTCCACTTTCCGGCCCGAACACCATAACCCTTAATCCCTTTTTTCTTCAAAAAACTATCTATCTTTATCTTAAAAACATTTAATGAAGGAGCCTCAACTGCTTCACTGGGCAAGAAATTCCATAGATTCACAACCCTTTGGGTGAAGAAGTTCCTCCTAAACTCAGTCCTAAATCTACTTCCCCTTATTTTGAGGCTATGTCCCCTAGTTCTGCTTTCACCCGCCAGTGGAAACAACTTGCCCGCATCTATCCTATCTACTCCCTTCATAATTTTATATGTTTCGATAAGATCCCCCCTCATCCTTCTAAATTCCAACGAGTACAGTCCCAGTCTACTCAACCTCTCCTCGTAATCCAACCCCTTCAGCTCTGGGATTAACCTAGTGAATCTCCTCTGCACACCCTCCAGCACCAGTACGTCCTTTCTCAAGTAAGGAGACCAAAACTGAACATAATACTCCAGGTGTGGCCGCACTAACACCTTATACAATTGCAACATAACCTCCCTAGTCTTAAACTCCATCCCTCTAGCAAAGAAGGTAGGGTGCTCTTTCCAAGAGCCGGTGCAGACTCGATGGGCCGAATGGCCTCCTTCTGCACTGTAAATTCTACGATAAGTTCTATGTGGTGTGGGTACACCCACAGAACCACTGGGGGAAAATGTCCCATGTTTCTGACCCAGTGACAGCAAAGACAGGATGGTGTGTTGTTTGGTGGAGCTGGCATGTGATGGTGGCCCTAAATGTCTGGCGGTAGATGTCGTGGGTTTGGGAGGTGCTGTTGAAGACGCCCTGGAAAGGTGCTGCAGTGCGCCCTGCAGGTGGTACGCACGGCTGCCACGGATGAAGGGGGTGGCGGGAAACGAAGGCTCAGGTGGTAGATGGGGTGCCGATCAAGTGGGGCGGCTTTGTCCTGGATGGTGTTGAGATTCTTTCGTGTTGTTGGAGCTCTACTTGTCCAGGCAAGTGGGGAGCATTCCATCACACTCCTGACTTGTGCCTTGCAGGTGGTGAACGGGTGTCAGGGAACTGGTTAACTGGCAAGTCGCGCTGCAGTTGTATAGAACCTTGGTAAGGCCGCACTTGGAATATTGCGCACAATTCTGGTCGCCACACTACCAGAAGGATGTGGAGGCTTTGGAGAGGGTGCAGAGGAGGTTTACCAGGATGTTGCCTGGTCTGGAGGGTGTTAGCTATGTGGAGAGGTTGAATAGACTCGGACTGTTTTCATTAGAAAGACGGAGGTTGAGGGGTGCCCTGATAGAGGTCTACAAGATTATGAGGGACATGGATAGAGTGGATGGGCAGGCACTCTTTCCCAGGGTGGAGGGGTCAGTCACCAGGGGGCATAGGTTTAAGGTCCGTGGGGCAAAGTTTAGAGGAGATGTGCGAGGCAGGTTTGTTTACACAGAGGGTGGTGAGTGCCTGGAACGCGTTGCCAGGGGAGGTTGTGGAAACAGATACATTAACGGCATTCAAAAGGCATCTTGACAAACACATGGATAGGATGGGTATAGAGGGATACGGCACAAGGAAGGGCTGAGGGTTTGGGCCAAGGTTGGTATCATGGCCGGTACAGGCTTGGAGGGCCGAAGGGCCTGTTCCTGCGCTGTATTGTCCTTTGTTCTTTGAGCTTTTCACTGGAGGATTCCCAGCCTCTGACCTGCTCTTGTAGCCGCAGTATGTATATGCAGGTCCAGTTAAATTCCTGATCAATGGTGACCTCCAGCACATTGATGGTGTTCTGTGGCAACAATAATGCCATTAGGGTGGCACTTTTTTGACAACTGAGCCTGTTTGACATCAGGGGCGGGATTCTTCCATAATCAGCGGGGCGGGCAACTCCGGCGGGATGGAGTGGCGTGAACCACTTCGGTGTCGGGCCGCCCCAAAGGTGCAGAATCCTCCGCACCTTCAGGGGCTAGGCCAGCCCCGGAGTGGTGGCGCCCCACCGGCCGGCGGGAAAGAGGCTTGACGCCACGCCAACCGGCACTGAAGGGCCTCGGCCGGCCGGCGCGAGTTGGCGCATGCGCGGGAGCGCCAGCGCATGCTGGCGTCAACCCCGCACATGCGCAGAGGGCTTCGCTTCCGCACCGGGAATGGCAGACCGGTACAGCCTCCGGTGCGGAAGGATAGAGTGCCCCAACGGCACAGGCCCGCCCGCGGATCGGTGGGCCCCGATCGCGGGCCAGGCCACCGAGGGGGCACCCCCCGGGGCCAGATCCCCGCCGCGCCCCCCCCTTCGAGAACCCCGGAGGCCGCCCGCGCCGCCAGGTCCCGCCGGCGGGTCCGGCAAAAGACGGGTGGGAGTTCGGCCCATCGCAGGCCGGAGAATTCGGGCAGCCCATTGAGTCGCGCCGGACCCCGCCATTCTCTGAGGTGGGGGCCCGGAGAATTTGGAGGACGGCGGAGGTGGGATTCACGCCGACCCCTGGCGATTCTCCGACCCGGCGGTGGGGGGCGGGGGGGGGGGGGGGGGGGGGGGGGGGTCGGGGGGGGGGGGGGGGGGGTTCGGAAAATCCCGCCCCAAGTTTCATTAGCAGATTTTAAAGTGTGAGGTCAGCACTGCTGCCTCACACCGCCAGGAACCCAGGTCAACGCCAGTCTTGGGCGGAGTCTGCACGTTCTCTCCGTGTGTGCGTGGGTTTCCTCCGGGTGCTCCGGTTTCCTCCCACAGTCCGAAGACTGGCTCTGCTAAATTGCTCCTAGTGGGGTCACGGGGATAGGGTGTGGATTGGGCCTAGGTAGGCTGCTCCTTCAGAGGGCTGGCAGAGACTCAGTGGGCCGAATGGCCTCCTTCTCTTCTGTTGGGATTCTATGTCTATTTATTGATTTGATTACAACTCAAAAAAAAGGAACACTTTTTTTTTAACAAAGCATTTTAAGTGATTTGATTGTCTTGGCTTTTAAAACATGTATTTTGAACCATATATTTATAGGCTCGCTCGAATCACGTTAGTTGTTTTCATAAATGTGGGCAGCACGGTGGGGCAGTGGTTAGCACTGCTGCCTCACGGCGCCCAGGTCCCAGATTCGATCCCGGCTCTGGGTCACTGTCCGTGTGGAGTTTGCACATTCTCCCCGTGTCTGCGTGGGTTTCACCCTCACATACCCAAAAATGTGCAGGGTAGGTGGATTGGCCACGCCAAACTGCCCCTTAATTGGAAAAAAATGAATTGGGTACTCTAAATTTATAATTTCTCTTTTGCAAAATGCCCTCCACTTTCCTAATTTTTCACCTCTTACGTCTTCAGCTCTTATCCGCTGCTGTTTCGCTGTGAATCAGTCAGAGGTAAATGGGGAAAGAGTTACAGGAAATAAAGTGATCGAAAATTAAGATATAATGGTAATCTGCATCAGAGCAAAACCACAGCACTCTGCACAGTTCTGGTCTTCACATCATCGGAAGGATGTTGAGGTGATACCAAGAATTCACAGTGCAGATGCAATGCTACCTGATATATGGTAAACTAAATTCAAAACGAGACCTCAAAAATAGGTCTTCCATTCGAACAGAGCTAATAGAGTAATTTGGAAAGACTTTAGAATAATAACCTTCGTTAGTGTCAGAAATAGGCTGACATTAAGACTGCGATGAAGTTACTGTGAAAATCCCCCAGTCGCCTGTTCGGGTACACAGAGGGAGAATTCAGAATGTCCAATTCACCTCAACAGGCACGTCTTTCGGGACTCGTGGGAGGAAACCGGCAGAAACCCACGCAGACACGGGGAGAACATGCAGACTCCACGCAGTCAGTGATGGGAGATGAGAGGATAGGCAGACTCAGATTGTTTCCGAAATCTGGGGAGGTGGGGGGGAGGGGGGGGGGGGGGGGGGGGGGGGGGATGTATAGAATTTGGAAATGTAGATATGAAAAATAGATTCAGGACCGAGAGCATTTGAAATCTTTCACGGAGGATTGCGAGGCTGTTGAATGTAGTAGAGCTCGTGTTTGAAGCTGAGGGAATGCGTGATATCTTCGCAGCATACTTTCCTATCTATCTTTGCGTGGTATGAAAGTTGATCTACCCTGACTTCGCTTCTCTCATATCATCATTGCTGTAAATTGTAAAAAATCGAGGCCCTAGCCCACAGGCCCCTGTGGGACTCCAACCGTCACATCCTGCCAAACAAACCTATTTTCACCATCTACCATAAACCTTTATTTTACACAATAACCTTTCAAAGAAAAAAGAGCAAAGTACAGTACAGCACAGGAACAGGCCCTTCGGCCCGCCAAGCCTGTGCCTTTATCAAATGCCTTCTTCAAATTCAAGTACAGTACATCTACAGAGTCCCCTTTATCTACAGCACGTTACTCCTTCAAAGAAGTCCAATGAATAGGTTAAACGCGATTTCCCTTTCACACAACTATATATTTTTTTATAAATGTTTTTTTATTGAGTTTTCATATTTTATATATGACAAATTACAAGTTATTAGAGAGAGAAAAAAAAAGAAAACACAAAAATTTTTTACATGAGTATTTACAGGTAAGCATCTTCATAACAATAATTGTGGCCGCCCCCTTTAGCCAGCTTACATATTTTACATTCCCCAATATGGCCGAGGCACATGTTTATAGGTATTTATTTATAGTTTGGTTTTGGGCCTTGGCTTGCCATCAAACCCCCATACCGAGCCCGTAGCCCCCCCCCCCCCCCCCCTCCCCCCGGCTACCTTCCCCCGATTCCCGCCCATTTTCCCCTGGTTCTTGGCCACCCGACTATTCTTCCTCATGTACGTTGGCCACAAACAGGTCCCGGAACAGTTGCATGAATGGCTCCCACGTTCTGTGGAAGCCGTCGTCCGACCCTCGGATGGCGAATTTGATTTTCTCCATTTGGAGAGATTCCGAGAGGTCGGACAGCCAGTCTGCAGCTCTGGGTGGTGCTGCTGACCGCCAGCCAAACAGGATTCTACGGCGGGCAATCAGGGAGGCAAAGGCAAGGGCGTCCGCCCCTCCTCCCCAGGAATAGATCTGGCTGGTCTGAAACCCCGAAGACCGCCACTATCGGGCATGGCTCCACCCTCACCCCCACCACTTTGGACATAGCCTCGAAGAAGGCTGTCCAGTACTCCACAAGTCTGGGGCAAGACCAGAACATGTGGGCGTGGTTGGCCGGGCCTCTCTGGCACCGCTCACATTTGTCCTCCACCTCCGGGAAGAACCTACTCATACGGTTTCTCGTTAAGTGGGCTCTATGTACCACTTTTAGTTGCGTCAGGCTGAGCCTTGCGCACGTGGAGGTGGAGTTGACCCTATGCAGTGCTTCGCTCCAGAGTCCCCACCCTATCTCCATCCCCAGGTCGTCCTCCCATTTCCTTCTTGTTGCGTCCAGTACGGTGTCGTCCCTGTCTACCAGTCGGTCATACATGTCACTACAGTTCCCTTTCTCTAGGATACTTGCGTCCAGTAGGTCTTCCAATAGTGTCTGTCGTGGCGGTTGTGGGTACGTCCTTGTCTCCTTTCGTAGGAAGTTTTTGAGCTGCAGGTACCGTAGCTCGTTCCCCCCAGCTAGCTGAAATTTCTCTGTCAGTTCGTCCAGTGTCACACAACTATGTTGACTCTTCCGAATTGCCTTGAGTGCTGAGCTGTGAGTTTTTAATGATCGATTATAGTGTCGTCCTCTCGATAGAAGTCGGTAACTGACCTATGTTTTTCTATTTTATGCCTACCTCCTGTCTTGAAAAGAGGGGTCATCTTATTTAATCTCTTCCTTTCCTGTGGAGACTCTTGCGATCCATTTTTACTTTCCTTGCTAGCTTCCTCTCATACTCTAATTTCATTCTCCTGATTAACCGTCATTATTTAAACTCCGACCAATCCTTTGATCGACAATTTATCTTGACGCCATTCTTTAAGTTTGACGCGCTCGCTAAAGTCTGCAGCTAACCATGGATGGTAGTCCTCCCGTGAGAATCTTTCTTTATAGTGGGAGTATATTTTGTTGGGTGGGATGTTCCGTGCAACCTGCCGCGGAAGCTATTGGCTGGCGGTTGGACCAGTTGTCGATGGAATTTCCCGTTGATGTTAACGCTCGCCGCCGGTAAAGCCAAGGCGGTAGTGCGCCGTCGGCAGAACCGGAAGATCCCGCCTATGCCAGTGACTGGAAAATTCCGGCAATTCGGACTATTCTGAAATATCCCCTTACATGTTTCCCGTTGCTTCTCTATTGATCTATTCCCTAGCCGGGTTTCCCAGTTCAGTTCAGCTAGCTCAGCCTTCATCCCTGCATGGTTGCCCTTATTTAAGTCTAAAATACTAGCCTTAGACCCACTCTTCTCCCTTACAATCTGGATGCAAAATTCAATCATCTGCTCACTGCTATTGAGAAGTGCCTTTGCTCCCAGGTCATTAATCATGCCTGTCACATTATGCAAATACAACCTGTTCTTTGGCTGGTTCCAGAATATCTCTCTCGAAGAAACTCACTCGAAAGCATTCCATAAACTCCATTCCAACAGGCTACGTGTTTATACCAGTTTATATGTAGATTTAAGTCACCCATAATTATTGCTGTTTCTTCACCACAAGGACCCAATATTTCTTCCTGCATACTTTGTCCAATGTTGCGGTTACTGTTAGCGGACCAGTAGACCACTCCTATGTTTTTTAAAATAAATTTGGAGTACCCAATTCATTTTTTTCCAATTCAGGGACAATTTAGTGTGGCCAATCCACCTACCCTGCACATCTTTTTGGGGTTGTGGGGGCGAGACCCACACAGACATGGGGATAATGGGCAAACTCCACACGGACAGTGACCCAGAGCCGGGATCGAACCTGGGACCGCTGCACTGTGAGGCCGCAGTGCTAGCCACTGCGCCGCCCTGCTGCCCGACCACTCCTACATTTGACGTCCATCCATGACTGTTCCTCATCTCCACCCAAACCAATTCTGCATCCTGATATCCTGGACCAAGATCATCTCTAAATATTGCAAATGCCATCCTTGATTAACAGCACTACCCCCTCACCTTTACCCCTTCACCTTTACCCCCTCACCTTTACCCCTTCACCTTTACCCCCTCACCTTTACCCCTTCACCTTTACCCCTCACCTTTACCCCTACATCTTTACCCCTTCACCTTTACCCCCTCACCTTTATCCCTTCAACTTTACCCCTTCACCTTTACCCCTTCACCTTTACACCTTCACCTTTACCCCTTCACCTTTACCCCTTCACCTTTACCCCTTCATCTTTACCCCTTCACCTTTACCCCTTCACCTTTACCCCTTCATCTTTACCCCTTCACCTTTACCCCTTCACCTTTACACCTTCACCTTTACCCCTTCACCTTTAACCCTTCATCTTTATCCCTTCACCTTTACCCCTTCACCTTTACCCCTTCACCTTTACCCCTTCACCTTTACCCCTTCACCTTTACCCCTTCACCTTTACCCCTTCACCTTTGCCTAGCTTCTTGAAAGCCACACACACCTTAATAGTCAGGAACCAATCATTATCATCTTGCAGGGGGAGGAATTCTCCGCCAACCGGCGGGGCGGGCAACTCCGGCGGGACAGGCCGGCCAGAAGGTGCGGAATCCTCCGCACTTTCAGGGGCTAGGCCGATGCTGGAGTGGTTTGCGCCCCGCCGGCCAGCGCGGAAGTGGCTTGGCACCACGCCAACTGGCGCAAAGGGCCTCCGCCGGCCGGCGCGGGTTGGCGCAGAAGCGCCAGCGTGTGTTGGCGTCATCCCCGCGCATGCGCGGGGGGGGTTTATCTCCGCGTCGGTCCTGGCGGACTGTTACAGCGGCTGACGAGGAGGAATAGAGTGCCCCCACGGCACAGGCCCCGATCGCGGGCCAGGCCACCACGGGGGCACCCCGCCCCCCCCGCGGCCAAATCCCTATCTGCTCCACCTCTTCCTATCTGCTCCACCCTAAAGTGACACTCAATCCCAAAGTCGGCTTCTGAATATACGGCAAGTTCTGTCCACTTACCCGTACAGACCTCCACAGTCGGCTCAGCTTTTGAAATTGTTTTAAAATTTAGACTACCCAATTGTTTTTCCCAATTAAGGGGAAATTTAGCGAGTCACATGTCGGCCACAACGGGTAAGGACGGTCGATTTCCTTTCCTCAAGGACATTAGTGAACCAGATGGGTTTTTACGACAATCGGCAATGGTTTCATGGTCATCTTTAGACTTTTAAATCCAGATGTTGCATTGAGTTTAAATTCCATCACTTGCGGTGGTGGGATTCGAACCCGAGTCCCCAGATCCTGGGTTTCTGGATTGCTAGTCTGGCGACAGCACGGTAGCACAGTGGTTAGCACTGTTGCCTCACAGCTCCGGGGTCCCAGGTTCGATTCCCGGCTTGGGTCACTGTCGGTGTGGAGTCGGCACGTTCTCCCCGTTTCTGCGTGGGTTTCCTCCGGGTGCTCCGGTTTCCTCCCACAGTCCAAAGATGTGCGGGTTAGGTGCATTGGCCGTGATAAATTGCCCCTTAGTGTCCAAAAGCAAATGTTAGGTGGGGTTACTGCATGACTGGGCTAAAGTAGGGTTCTCTTTCCAAGGGCCGGTGCAGGCTCGATGGGCCGAATGGCCTCCTTCCGCACTGTAATTTCTGTGATTCTATGACATTACCATTATGCCACTGCCTCCTCTGGTGACTTGGAGGGAACCTCCAGGTGGTGTGATTCCCAGGGATCTGCTGATCTTGTCCTTCTAGATGGCAGAGGTCGTTGGCGGGATTCTCCTGTGCATGGACCAACGGTCGGGAAAAACGGCGCGAACCACTCCGGCGTCACGGAATTCGCCGCACTTCCGGGGGGCTAGCTGGACGCTGGAGGGGTTGGCACCACGCCAGCCAGCGCCGAAGAGGCTGCACGAGTTAGCGCACGCGGCGAAGGGCCGGCGTGATCTCGCGCATGCGCAGACCGTCGGCAAATTCTGCCGCATGCGCCGGGGGTTGTCTTCTCCGCGTCGGCCATGGCAGAGCCCTACAGGGGCCGGCACGGGAAGGAAGGAATGCCCCCACGGCACAGGCCCGCCCGCAGATCGGTGGACCCCGATCGCGGGCCAGCCAGGCCACCGTGGACATTTTGGGCATTCCCGATTTTCCTTTGGCGACTGCGCCTCAAACTCTGGGATTCCCTCCCTCTCCCCCTCTCCCAATGCTCCTTCGAACCTTTCCCTTTAACCATATGCTTTCGGTGTTTTGCATTTTTTCTTGGAGGGGGGGTCGGGGGTTGGTGTCAATGTTTCTTTAAGAACACTCCTGTGAGGCTTCTTGTGGGGGAGGGGGCTTAGCTTTGTTAAGGTGCAATATTAATACAAGTTGTACCCGTCGTCAATGGTTGAGTGGAAATATAAACCTTATTCTGAACGGGACACGTGATCATGTTGCACAGTTTGAATCCGGGGAGTTGGCAAAGACAAAGAATTCTTTGTACAGGGCATTGTGGTTGGTCAGCACATGAGAATAGTCGCAGCATTGAAGTGCAAGATTGTCAAAAGATTTATGCACCCAATGCTACCACAGTGAGAGGCACGAGTGAATGGGTCACAGTCTGTGAGGCACAAAGCAGTGGGCAGCACTGTCAACAAGTTAAGAGGAGGTTTGGCCAAGATTCCTGTTAATCTGGTTTTGCAACTGCGAGGTTCGACAAACAAACTCGTAGACAGGTTGGAGTGAATTTTCAGCTTTGTTGTGGTTCTTGACCCCACTTTTCAGCCGTCTGAAACAATCCTTGTTCTTTAGTTAGATTACTAATATGTAGAAAGTAAGTAAATCTGATGCTTAACGGCAAAGCGTGTTCGCTGTCCATGTCTTAACTCTCTAAGTCCCACTGTGCTCACTGACCTCTCGGCTCTCGGTCGTCAGGGCTGCTTTGTCCATGGCTTTGTCCCCATCCCTGTCTCTGTAATCTCCTCCCGGTCTCACAACAGCCCCCAGATATCAGTATGCCGCTAATGTTGCTCCGAGTTCGGCCTTCAATTACCTGCAAATTCCTATCCCGTCACCTCCATGTCTCTTAACCTCATTTTTCCCTCCTTTCAGATAGAACATAGAACAGTACAGCACAGAACAGGCCCTTCGGCCCTCGATGTTGTGCCGAGCAATGATCACCCTACTCAAACCCACGTATCCACCCTATACCCGTAACCCAACAACCCCCCCCCCTTTAACCTTACTTTTATTAGGACACTACGGGCAATTTATCACGGCCAATCCACCTAACCCGCACATCTTTGGACTGTGGGAGGAAACCGGAGCACCCGGAGGAAACCCACGCACACATGGGGAGGACGTGCAGACTCCGCACAGACAGTGACCCAGCCGGGAATCGAACCTGGGACCCTGGAGCTGTGAAGCATTGATGCTAACCACCATGCTACCGTGCTGCCCCTATCTTTACAAAGATACTTTGTAAAGATCTAGGGCGGGATTCTCCGACCCCCCCGCCGGTGGGTGGGGGGGGGGGGGGGGGTGGGGGGGGTTTCCCACGGTGACCTGGCTCGAGATCGGGGCCCTCCGAGCTGCGGGCGGGCCTGTGCCGTGGGGGCCACTCCTTCCTTCCGCGCCATGGCCGGAGTGGGTGGCGCCGTTCTTGCCGCTGGCGTCGGGCCCTTTCGCCAATTGCGGGAGAATCCCGCCCCTAGCTCGTTGCCAGCGGTGGCACAGTGGTTAGCACTGCTGCCTCACGGTTCCAGGGACCCGGGTTCGATACTGACCGTCTCTGCGGAGTTTGTACTTTCTCCCCGTGTGTGTGCGTGGGTTTCCTCCGGGTGCTCCGGTTTCCTCCCACAGTCCAAACATGTGCACGTTAGGTGGATTGGCCATGATCAATTGCCCCTTAGTGTCCAAAGATGTGCAGGTTAGGTGGATTGGCCATGCTAAATTGTCCCTTAGTGTCCAAAGATGTGCAGGTTAGGTGGATTGGCCGTGCTAAATTGCCCCTTAGTGTCCAAAGATGTGCAGGTTAGGTGGATTGGCCATGCTAAATTGTCCCTTAGTGTCCAAAGATGTGCAGGTTAGGTGGATTGGCCGTGCTAAATTGTCCCTTAGTGTCCAAAGATGTGCAGGTTAGGTGGATTGGCCGTGCTAAATTGCCCCTTAGTGTCCAAAGATGTGCAGGTTGGGTGGATTGGCCATGCTAAATTGTCCTTGGTGTTCAAAGATGTGCAGGTTAGGTGGATTGTCCATGGTCAGTGTGCGGGGTTAGGGGAATAGGTTGGGTGAATGGGCCTAGATCGAGTGCTCCTACGGAGCAGACTCAGTGGGCCAAATAGCCGCCTTCTGCACGATCGGATTCTATGGACTAAGCTTTTTGACCATCTGAGCTAATATTATGGTTCGATGACGTACCAATGCTCCTGTGAAGTGCCCGGCAATATTTCTTTACATTAAAGACATTGGGCAGGATTTTCCGTTGGCCAACGCCGGATCGGGGAAGGAGATTGGGCGGAGAATCGGTTCCGATGCCAAAATCATGGCGGGCACCGATTTCACGGTGAATCGCAATTCTCCATCGCCACGACGACAGCGTCGGTGCATTCCAGGCCCGTATGGTAAATGTCACCGGCAAATCATTCGCGGGCCTGACCGTGTAGCCTCCGGGGCCTCCGGTCAAAATTCCCGACGGCGAGGTTCACCTGTGCTTTTAAAAATGGTGAATCCGGCTCCGTGGCTGCTGGGGGGGGGGGGGGGGGGGGGGGGGGAACGGAAAGTGTCCAATGTCACCATGGTCTGCTGCCGGTTGTGCCGCTGTCCGGGGGGGGGGGCTTCTGCTAGCACCGGGGGGAGTAGCGGGGGGGGGGGGGGGGGAGTGTTGGCCAGGAGGTGGGCTGTGGGGTTGGGGTGGACGGGCACGGAACACCATTGCCGCAGCCGGCAAGGCAGCCGTGCAGCTGCGCACGCCGCTGACAGCCCACTGTGAACCGAGGGACACCAGTCGTGTAGGTATCACCCCATCCCCCCACTTTGGTGCCCTCTGACCCCAGCAGGCCTATCAGCTGTATGGGCGCGCTCCAGCATAACCAGTGCCATCTTGTTGGCTGGGATGAGTGTGTGTGGGGGAGTGTAATGTGTGTGTGCGGCTGGGATGAGTGTGTATGGGGAGTGTAATGTGTGTGAGAGGCTGGGATGAGTGTGTGTGGGGAGTGTAATGTGTGTGTGTGGGTCTGGGATGAGTGTGGGTGGGGAGTGTAATGTGTGTGTGCGGCTGGGATGCGTGTGTGTGGGGAGTGTAATGTGTGTGTGGGGCTGGGATGAGTGTGTGTGGGGAGTGTAATGTGTTTGTGCGGCTGGGATGAGTGTGTGTGGGGAGTGTAATGTGTGTGTGTGGCTGGGATGAGTGTGTGGGGGGAGTGTAATGTGTGTGTGCGGCTGGGATGAGTGTGTGTGGGGAGTGTAATGTGTGTGTGGCTGGGATGAGTGTGTGTGGGGAGTGTAATGTGTGTGTGCGGCTGGGATGAGTGTGTGTGGGGAGTGTAATGTGTGTGTGCGGCTGGGATGAGTGTGTGTGGGGAGTGTAATGTGTGTGTGCGGCTGGGATGAGTGTGTGTGGGGAGTGTAATGTGTGTGTGTGGGGCTGGGATGAGTGTGTGTGGGGAGTGTAATGTGTGTGTGCGGCTGGGATGAGTGGGTGGGGAGGGTAATGTGTGTGTGTGGCTGGGATGAGTGTGTGCGGGGAGTGTAATGTGTGTGTGGGGCTGGGATGAGTGTGTGTGGGGAGGGTAATGTGTGTGTGTGGCTGGGATGAGTGTGGGTGGGGAGTGTAATGTGTGTGTGCGGCTGGGATGAGTGTGTGTGGGGAGTGTAATGTGTGTGTGGGGCTGGGATGAGTGTGGGTGGGGGAGGGTAATGTGTTTGTGCGGCTGCAGCTTGTCAGCCTCCCGAGTGTCAATCACGGGCCCGCCGAATCCTGCACCGTTTCCCGTCGGAATCGAGTGTGTTCCATGTGGCCCCGGTTCTAGCCCCTCCACAGTCGCTGAATCGATCCAGGATCAGCGCCAGTTTTACTGGGATGGAATGCCACGAATCCTGTCCCGGCGTTAACACAGTCTCAGAACCGGAGTATCCAGCAGAGTACATCAATGTAAGTCAGTGTTGCTTGTCTAGTTTAAACAGCACGCTGTTAAAGGACAACATGCACCATGGCTCATTCAGAGCTGTGCGTAAGGATTGGACACAGCATGGATCAAGCCTATTACACGTAAATAGGCTTTGCAATGTGCATTAGTTCAAGCTTGCAGTTTTCACATTCTTACAAAATAATCTTTAAAAGTCCGGATTGAAGATAGGTGGCTAAGCTGTAGATGCACAAGGGCAGCACGGTAGCATTGTGGATAGCACTGTTGCTTCACAGCTCCAGGGTCCCAGGTTCGGTTCCCGGCTTGGGTCACTGCCTGTGCGGAGTCTGCACGTTCTCCCCGTGTCTGCGTGGGTTTCCTCCGGGTGCTCCGGTTTCCTCCCACAGTCCAAAGATGTGCAGGTGAGGTGGATTGGCGTGATAAATTGCCCTTAGTGTCCAAAAAGGTTAGGTGGGGTTACCGGGATAGGGCGCAGGTTTGGGCTTAAGTAGGGTGCTCTTTCCAAGGGCCAGTGCAGACTCGATGGGCCGAATGGCCTCCTTCTGCACTGTAAATTCTATGATAAACTTGGACAATGTCTGTTCAGGTCCGATTAAGGGTTCAACGGACAATATTTCAACTAAAACTGTTAGTAAAATTCCAGTCACAGAGAGATCCGAGGATGGCTGTGGTGTGGCAGTAAGGGCTGGGGTAATAGGTCACTGTCATCCATCCGGGAATTTCTGATGCTGAAAGACATTGTTGGGGGTAGCGTAGGTACTGCTGGACGTTTGGGTAGAATTCACAACACAGAATCTGGCCCTTCGGCCCATTGCCAGTGCTTCTGTCCCACGAGTCTACTCCTGTCCGGAAACGGGCGGCCGCACGGCCCATTGGGGCCCGGGGAATTGCCGGTGGGTGGGTGGGTGGGGGGGCGGCTGCCAACGGCCCCCGACCGGCGCGGCGTGAACCCTGCCCCCGTCCGAAAACCGCGCGGGAGAATTCGGCAGCCGGCATTCGGAGCGGAGGGGCGGGATTCAGGCCGGCCCGCTGCCGATTCTCCGACCCGGCAGGGGGACGGAGTATCCCGCCCAGAGACTCTGCTTCGCTCTCCACAGGTGCTGTCAGACCAGCTGGGTTTATCCACCACTTTCAGGTTTCATTTCAAACTTCCAGGACCCGCAGTGTTATATTTTTAATTCCCATCGTGCTTTAATGGGAACGGCGAACGCAAGAAAGCGTATTGAGTTTGAAACTGCCATCCTCGCTTTCCAATCCCTCACCCCCTCACTATCACTGTATTCTCCTCCAACCCTGCGGCCCTCAGAGGTACCTGCCCCTCTCTATTTTTCACCTCTTGTGCATTCCCAATCACGGCTACCACCACCGGCTGATCTGTTTCTCATCCCCATTCTCCTGCCTTCTACCCATAACCCCTAATCCCCTTATTAACCAAGAACCTATCTATCTCGGTCTTAAAGACACTCAGTGATTTGGCCTCCACAGCCTTCTGCGGCAAAGAGTTCCACAGATTCACCACCCTCTGGCTGAAGATATTCCTCCTCATCTCTGTTCCCTTCAGTCTGAGATGGTGCCCTCTGGTTCTAGTTTTTCCTACAAGTGGAAACATTCTCTCCACGTCCACTCTATCCAGGCCTCGCAGTATCCTGTAAGCTTCAATAAGATCCCCCCTCATCTTTCTAAACTCCAACGAGTACAGACCCAGAGTCCTCAACCGTTCCTCATACGACAGGTTCTTCATTCCAGGGATCATTCTTGTGAACCACCTCTGGACCCTTTCCAAGGCCCCAGCACATCCTTCCTTAGATACAGGGCCCAAACCTGCTCACAATACTCCAAATGGGGTCTAATTCCGTCCCTACGCCTGCCGCTCGTTTTCCTCCCTTCGGACGCACCTTAAAAGCTGCTGCGGGACATGACCTCATGGGCCAATATTCTGCTCCTGCCGGCAATGGGAATCGTGGTGAGCGGAGGGGAACGGAGATTTGGTGGGAGTGCAATAACCCTGGGCGGGATTCTCTGATCCTGGGGCTAAGTGTTGACGCGTTCGTAAAGGTCGGAGCGTTTTCCGACGGCGTCAGCTGGCCCCGAGGATCAGAGATCCTGCGTCGCACAGGGGAGCCAGCACGGCTCCGGAGAGCCTCACGCTGCTCCAGCTGCCGACACGGGCGCCAGCACGGGCAGCTCGGGTCCGCGCATGCGCGCCACGGCCGGCGCGAGTTCGCGCACGCGCATGGGTTGCCGTCTCCGCGCCGGCCCCGACACAACATGGCGGAGACCTACAGGGTCCCGGCGTGGATGAACATAAGCCCCCCACCGGGATAAGCACGCCCGCCGATCGGTAGGCCCCGATCCTGGGCCAGGCCACCGTGGAGAGGCCCCCCTGATGGAACCATCAATTCACGAGACACGTGCTTTAAGATATGAACAGTGGTTTTAATTTACTTACTACAGAGCCAGCCTGTTACCCGTTGAACTCTCGATGAACTGCAGGCTGGCTCTGGACACGGTTATTTATACAGCAAGTGCAGGGGGAGGAGTCGTGGGCGGAGCCAAGGGTGGAGCCCTGTACAAACTCCTGAGCATTCCCAGAGCTACTCCCCCTAGTGGCGGGATAACGCTACTGCGCTTACAATGGTATTGGTAAATACAGTGTGAATTACTAAGTTACATTCACCACACCGCCCCCCCCGGAGTCGGATACCCCCCCCCCCCCCGGAGTCGGATGCCCCCCCCCCCCCCGGAGTCGGATGCCCCCCCCCCCACCAGGCCGCCGCCTGCAGCATGAACTCCGAGGTCCTACCAGGTAGGAGCACGCGAGAGCGACGCCGGCGTGACTCAGCCGAGCTCGGCACGCGGCCCATCGGGCAGGGAGAATCGCCGGCGCAGCCCTCCGATCCTCCGGTCGGCGGAGCCGTGGAAACAACTGTGCTAACCACTGTGCTGCCGTACCACATATCCGGGAGCGTAATTGTACATCCTCTCTGCGTAGATCGGTACCAGAAATAGTACTTTCACTCGGAAACCGTGCACCAAAGGATCAGGCTGCACTGAACGAGCGGATCTCAAGCTGCAGTAAAGTCGCAAATGAAAGCTGTTTACATGTGACTGATGACCCTCTTCCCCTCCCGCAGGACGGTCCGTCTTTTTCCTTCGGAAGTCAGCCTTCCAGTGAACCGGAAGTCTCGAGCAGCGAGGAATCCGCCTCCGGGTTTTGCAGTCCGGGTCGTGCATTAGCAGCAGGTAAGTGTCTATCTCTCTCTTTGTGGCCCGTTATCTACGCCCCCCCCCCCCCCCCCCCCCCCCCCCGCCTCCCACACACAACACGCTGCCTCATTTTCTCTTTTCCTCTCCCCGTACAGAAGCCACCGCCGAGAGCGGTCTCGACGAAGCAACACCTGAAGCCATTCTGGCCTCCGGCAATCAGCATCCGTCGGCGAGGGAGATTCTTGGCGATTGTGCCCAAAGCGGCTCTGTCGAGACACAGCAGCAGATACGGGACTCCGAACGTTCAGGAGGACCTCCGCGATGCGACTCCCAAACACACCACACCTCTACTGCGCCCAACCCGGAAACGTGGAGCGGAGAAACGACCCCACAATCGGCTGAGGGACACGATTCAGCAGAATGCGTCCTGACAGGAAACAAAATGGCCGCTGACTATACCTGGGGCAACGACGTCAAAATCATAGAACAGGAAGTGAGCGAGTCGTCTCAGGAAGAGGAAGGAAATGAAGAAGCCACAGAAATACTTGATGAAAAGTAAGGAAACTTTGAACATAGCTGACGTGTTTGCCGGTATTGATTTAAACTTTATTAGACCGTTCTGCCCGTGATGTCACTCAGCAATACTGGATAGGGGCGTCACAACATGGAAGGAAATTGCTCCCCGTTTAGCATATATCCCATCAGCCTCAGTTATTAGGTTGGCCGAGTTTCTTCAACAAACAGTAGGGACTCACAGGAGAACATTGGATGACTGGAGTCTGTTGCAATTATAAAATCCACTGCAAATTTGCTCCTATGTGACTAAATGTGTAGAATATCTGTTCTTTTTATTCTTTAAAATTCGAATAACACTGCTTTCAACTCTTTTTTTAATAAATTTAGAGTACCCAATTCTTTTTTTCCAATTAAGGGGCAATTTAGCACGGCCAATCCACCTAACCTGCAAATCTTTGGGTTGTGGGGGTGAAACCCACGCAGACACGGGGAGAATGTGCAAACTCCACACGGACAGTGACACAATGCTACCGTGCTTACCGTTTGCAGCTTGAAAAAATACCCTCTCCTCCTAGCATTGTGGATAGCACAATGGCTTCACAGCTCCAGGGTTCCAGGTTCGATTCCCGGCTTGGGTCACTGTCTGTGTGGAGTCTGCACGTCCTCCCCATGTGCGCGTGAGTTTCCTCCGGGTGCTCCGGTTTCCTCCCACAGTCACAAGGATGTGCGGGTTAGGTGGATTGGCCATGATGAATTGCCCTTAGTGTCCAAAATTGCCCTTAGTGTTGAGTGGGGTTACTGGGTTATGGGGATAGGGTGGAGGTGTTGACCTTGGGTAGGGTGCTCTTTCCAAGAGCCGGTGCGGACTCGATGGGCCGAGTGGCCTCCTTCTTCACTGTAAATTCTATGTAAATTCTACGTAAAAACCCACGATTTACACAATGTTGTACATAATTCTCTAACAAGAAATAGGGATAAAGGATCAAATTCCAAAGCTGTGCCAAATATCCTCTTAAACTCCTTAATTCCAACAGACCAATAGGATTGAATCTTTTTTAAAAAAATCCAATTAAGGGGCAATTTAGCGTGGCCAATCCACCTACCCTGCACATCTTTGGGTTGTGGGGGCAAAACCCACGCAGACACGGGGGAGAACGTGCAAACTCCACACGGACAGTGACCCAAGGCCGGGACCGACCCCGGGTCCTCGGCGCGGTGAGGCAGCAGTGCTAACAACTGCGCTGCCACTTCGCCCCACAAGATTGAATATTGACACGGGTCTAAATGCAGTGTATGTCATCACCCTCAACTACCAGGCACTTTAGGCACGTCGGGGAGTCAAACCGAAGTCTCACACTCAACGTAGTGTGACAACGTTGCCGCATCTTGAACAGTCTGTTACGTACCAAAATTATTTTGGCTTAATCCCATATACTGCCCCATGTCTCCTCATCAATGTTGGTTGCAAAGTCTCTTTCCCAAGATTGCAAGGTACCCAATATATTCGTATAGACTATTGAACACAAGGGGCGGCATTCTCCCCTACCCGGCGTGACGGAGGGTTCCGGAGTAGGGGAGTGGCGCCAACCACTCAGGGGTCGTGCCTCCCCAAAGGTGGAGAATTCTCCCCACCTTTGGGGTCCAGCCCCGCGCCAGAGCGGTTGGCACCAGAAGACTGGCGCAAAAAACCGGCGCCCCCGGCAACGGGGCTGGCCGAAAGGCTTTCGCCGGTCGGCGCATGCGCCGCCAGTGACGTCAGCGGCAGCATGCGCGATGTGGGGTTCTCTTCCACTTCCGCCATGGCGGAGGCCGTGGCAGACGCAGAGGAAAATAGTGCACACAGGGCACTGGCCCGGAGTCTGAGCGTGGGGCCCCGATCGCGGGCCAGGCCACCGTGGGGGGCACCCCCCTGGGTTCGATCGCCCCCCGCCCCCCCCAGGACCCCGGGGGCCCGCTCGCGCCACTGATCCCGCCGTTCCAGAGGTGGTTCAAATCTCGGCGGCGGGAGAGGCCTCCCAGCGGCGGGACTTCGGCCCATCCGGGCCGGAGAATCGCCGCAGGGGCCTCTCCGATCGGAGTGGCGAGATTCCCGCCCCCGCCACTTCCCGGGTGGCGGAGAATCTCTGCCACGGCCGGGGCGGGATTTTCGGCCGCCCCCAGGCGATTCTCCGACCCTCCTGGGGGTCGGAGAATTTCGCCCAAGGTACATAAAACTTGTCAATTAATTGTTTAGACTCCGCAGACATCAGGGATTCTTCCACAGGGGAAATAGAGGTGTCACGATGCATAGTTGTCTTCAGAGATACTTAAAAAAAGGAGTGTCTCGGAATTGTTGGCAGGGCTGCTCAAAGGACAACAAGCTGAACGTACATCCCAGCCTCCAAATGCCTCTATCTCTCTAAATAGAAAAGCCATGGGCCCTGGGATCGGCTGGGAAGCCCTGAATGGGAGAGAGAGAGCGGAAGTCAGTTTAGATCTGCCTTCTAATTGACCCACCGTCTGCCATGCTCGAAGATTGTATGATTCTCACAGCGGGCAGAGTTTGATCTAAAGTCCCCATAAAATAATGGGACCTATAAACGATCCACCCACTGGACATCTTTAATATCGAGCCAATTGGAGGTGGGGGCCCTCTCTAACCCAGTCCCTTCTGAACTGAAGGCGAGAAGATAATTGGTAGATTCCCTTCCAACCTGAGAACTTGGCCAACCAAGCAAAGTGCGTTTTTTCCATTAGATCGAGCTGATCGCTCCTTTAAGACTTCAGCAGACAATAAGATTTGCAACATCTGTGAGGGACAAGCAATCTAGGCAACACGTGCATCTTAATCAATGCAATCCTACCCAGCTATCGGTAGCAAAGATCAATGATCGAGTTTCACCTGGTGACGCACTCAACTAAGGAGAATTGGCCCCTTGCAGTTCCTGAAGGAAAGGGGTAATTACAACCCTAGATGGATAGACCCTAAAGGGGACCACCTGAATGGTAAGTTAGCAAGAGTGGGGAGCAGGGTGGTCCGACTCTCAGTCCACCCACCCTCAGAATTGCTTCAGTTAATCTTGTAACCGGAGAAAATGCCAAATCTATCTCCCGCATCGATAATAGCGGGAGCCGCCGGTTCTGCCTGGGGACCGGGGGCGAAATTCTCCCGACGGGAGACTAAGTGCCGACGCCGGAGTGAAAACCGAAGTGTGTCACTCCGGCATCGGAGGCCGCTCCTCGCCCCCTATTCCCCCCCCCCCGGGGAGGGGCTAGCAGCGGCGCCGCGTCAATTATGCACGCCGGGCCTTGGCGCCACGTAAATTACACGGCCGGAGCCGTGTAAATGATTTCACCCGCGCATGTGCGGTTGCCGTCCTCCCCGCGGGCGCCCCGCAAGACATGGCGGATTGATCTTGCAGAGGGAAAAGAGTGCGTCCTTTAGAGACGCCTGCTTGCCGATCGGTGGGCACCGATCGCGGGCCAGACCCCTACTGAGCGCCCCCCTGGTGCTTGATCCTCCCTCTCCCTCCCCCCCACAGGCCGCACACGCAGCGGTCGCGCGATGTTCACACCGGCAGCGACCAGGTGTGGTTGGCGCCGGCGTGAACCGGTCGGATTGGGCTGGCCGCTCGGCCCATCCGGGCTGGAGTATCGCCGCTTGCCTGTTAGAAACGGCGATTCTCCGAGCGGCCTGTCGTGAAACGCGGCACGCGGCAATCGCCCGGCACTCCCGCGATTCTCCCACCCGGCGTGGGCGTCGGAGAATTGCGCCCCTGGTTTATAGCCAGCATCGTTAAAACAAGTTAATCCGGTCATCATCACATCCCTGTTTGCTGGAGCTTGCTGTGGACAAATTGGCGTTTCCGACTTTGCAACAACCGGGTGAATTCCCCGCCGGCAGGATTCTCCGGCCTGCCAGCGGTGGGGCCCACGGATTTCCTGGCGGTGTGGGGTGATTCCGATGGGAATCCCATTGAGCAGTGAGGGAAACAGAGAGCCCCACTGCCTGCGATGGTGCGCCATGGAGAAAGAGGCAGACAGGGAGGAGGAGAATTCACCCCAATGAAGTTGTCCCAGAGGACAGTCCAGCCCGTCATACCTTCCCAATGAAGCAGCAATGATTTATTTTTGCCTTCTCCCTAATGTAGAGAAAGCAGGAAATATAGGTCGATGACAACCTGTTAAAAGAGACCACAAGCTAATGGTTCGGGTGTAAATATTTTATGGGGTGGCAGTTCTCCATATAGAACATAGAACATTACAGCGCAGTACAGGCCCTTCGGCCCTCGATGTTGTGCCGACCTGTGAAACCCCTCTAAAGCCCATCTACACTATTCCCTTATCGTCCATATGTCTATCCAATGACCATTTGAATGCGTTTAGTGTTGGCGAGTCCACTACTGTTGCAGGCAGGGCATTCCACGCCCTTACTACTCTCTGAGTAAAGAACCTACCTCTGACATCTGTCCTATATTTATCTCCCCTAAAGCTACGTCCCCTCGTGCTGGACGTCACCATCCGAGGAAAAAGGCTCTCACTGTCCACCCTATCTAATCCTCTGATCATCTTGTATGCCTCAATTATGTCCCCTCTTAACCTTCTTCTCTCTAACGAAAACAGCCTCAAGTCCTTCAGCCTTTCCTCATAAGATCTTCCCTCCATACCAGGCAACATCCTGGTAAATCTCCTCTGTACCCTTTCCAATGCTTCCACATCCTTCCTATAATGCGGCAACCAGAACTGCACGCAATACTCCAAATGCGGCCGCACCAGAGCTTTGTACAACTAAAACATGACCTCATGGCTCCGAAACTTAATTCCTCTACCAATAAAAGCTAACACACCGTATGAGAACCGAAGAGCAATCTGACACGAGTCTGCACATTAACCCATCCCTCCTGTTTATGGATCTGATGGAGACCCTGGGTACTTCTATCCGTTCCGTTCGATCTCCCTAAAGTGCTTTCCGAGACTTACGTACAGGTCAAACCTTTAGGAAAATTACACGTTTCATTTTAAAAGGAAATCCTTTTCAGGGATTTGAACGTCACGGCAACGGCCACCATTTTGTTTCCTCATTGCCCAAGAGGAGGTGACCTTCTTGAACTCCTGCTCGACAGCGAGTTGAGGGAGAAGGGAAAAGCGGTTTTCGACGGTAGATTTAGGGGGGAGAGGAAAGATGGGAGACCGGGTTGGGCCTAGTGGCTTGTTCCGTTGCTGTATATCCACAAGCAGTATATTTTTTTTCTTATTCATTCATGGACGTGGGCGTCGCTGGGCTGGGCCAGCATTTATTACCCACTCCTAATTGCCCTTGAACTGAGTGGCTTGCGAGGCCATTTCAGAGAGCAAGTTAAGAGCCAATCATACGGCTGTGTGGGTCTGGAGTCACATGTCGGACCAGACCGGGTAAGGACGGCAGATTTCCTTCCCTGAAGGGCATTAATGAACCAGATGGGTTTTTTGCAACGATCGACAATGGTTTCATGACCATAATTAGATTTTTAATTCCTGAGTTTGAAAATAAAAATTCAAATTTCACCATCTGGAGCATGACTCTGGGTTTCTGTATTACTAAGAAAATACCACTGCACTGAATCTGGAGTGATATTTTTCTTATCCCCATTCTCCTGCCTTCTCTCTGTAACCTCTGATCCCCTTATTAATCAAGAACCTATCCATCTCTGTCTTAAAGACACTCAGTGATTTGGCCTCCACAGCCTTCTGCGGCAAAGAGTTCCACAGATTCACCACCCTCTGGCTGAAGAAATTCCTGCTCTTCTCTGTTTTAAAGGATCGTCCCTTTAGTCTGAGATGGTGTCCTCTGGTTCTAGTTTTTCCAACAAGTGGAAACATCCTCTCCATGTCCACTCTACCCAGCCCTCGCAGTATACTGTAAGTTTCAATAAGACCCCCTCTTATCCATCTAAACTCCAACGAGTACAGACCCAGACTCCACAACCGCTCCTCATACGACAAGCGCTTCATTCCAGGGATCATTCTTGTGAACCTCCTCTGGACCCTTTCCAAGGCCAGCACATCCTTCCTTAGATACGGGGCCCAAAACTGCTCACAATACTCCAAATGGGGTCTGACCAGAGCCTTATACAGCCTCAGAAGTACATCCCTGCTCTTGTATTCTAGCCCTCTTGACATGAATGCTAACATTGCATTTGCCTTCCTAACTGCCGACTGAACTTGCACGTTAACTTTAAGAGAATCGTGAACAAGGACTCCCAAGTCCCTTTGTGCTTCTGATTTCCGAAGCCTTTTCCTTTTTACCTCCGTTCCATTTGTCTTGCTGTCAATGGCTTGGATGCTGAATCTGTGAGCACAGGCCAGCAATAAGGTTCCCTGGATAAGAACCTTATCCCTCTATTCCCTCTATTCCCATCCTATTCCTGTATTTGTCAAGATGCCCCTTAAACGTCACTATCGTCCCTGCTTCCACCACCTCCTCCGGCAGCGAGTTCCAGGCACCCACTACCCTCTGTGTAAAAAACTTGCCTCGTACATCTCCTCTCAACCTTGCCCCTCGCACCTTAAATCTATGCCCCCTAGTAATTGACCCCTCTACCCTGGGAAAAGCCTCTGACTATCCACTCTGTCTATGCCCCTCATAATTTTGTAGACCTCTATCAGGTCGCCCCTCAACCTCCGTCGTTCCAGTGAGAACAAACCGTGTTTATTCAACCTCTCCTCATAGCTAATGCCCTCCATACCAGGAAACATCCTGGTAAATCTCTTCTGCACCCTCTCTAAAGCCTCCACATCCTTCTGGTAGTGTGGCGACCAGAATTGAACACTATACTCCAAGTGTGGCCTAACTAAGGTTCTATACAGCTGCAACCTGACTTGCCAATTCTTATACTCAATGCCCCGGCCAATGAAGACAAGCATGCCGTATGCCTTCTTGACCACCTTCTCCACCTGTGTTGCCCCTTTCAGTGACCTGTGGACCTGTACACCTAGATCTCTCTGACTGCCAAAACTCTTGAGGGCTCTACGATTCACTGTATATTCCCTACCTGCGTTAGACCTTCCAAAATGAATCGAATGTTTGACTTGAAGGCTTCTGTGATCGACAGGCCACTAAAAATGAAACCAAGGCACTTAGACAGTCTACCCTTCACAACTGCAGCTTGCTCATTCAGCGCAGGGATAGACAGGGTGCGTTACCATGTATGAACAACCTCTGCTGAAACAGAACCACTTCCTCTTGAAACAATGTTCGAGTGCAAACTCCACCAGTAAAAAGCTGCTGATGTGGAACAGCAGGGCACAAACAAAACATATATCCTCCATAAATATCAGCTCAGCTAATAGTCCGAGAACCTAAGTAGCAGTATTTGCATGTGACAGTGCAACACAGGGAATGACTGTATCTTGTGTTAAGTCTGTGCTCTGGGTGATTTGTCCGTGGAAGGGTACTGTTACAACCCCTGGGGTGGTCACGGGGTATGGGCAATCTGGTTCCCCGGAACTTCAGCAAAAGATGAACGTCCCTTTTAATGGAGCAGGATTTCCCCTGAACATGGAGAGCTTATCCAGTATAAAAACCCCGTCTGGACCAAAGGCGGGGGCGGGAAAACTGCTCGGGGAGTGGAGTGGAGTAATTGCGTGTTCAGAAAATCTTTGTTTACCCCTCTGGGGCGGTTACTCTGCTCGTATACAACAGGGGCGCTGCCCTTAAAATGTTTAAGGGTGGGCAGCACGGTGGCGCAGTGGGTTAGCGCTGCTGCCTCAAGGCGCAGAGGTCCCAGGTTCGATCCCGGCTCTGGGTCACTGTCATTCTCCCCATGTTTGCGTGGGTTTTGCCCCACAACCCAAAGATGTGCAGGGTTAATAGGGTTGTTAAGAAGGCATATGGTGTGCTAGCCTTTATCAGTAGGGGGATTGAGTTTCGGAGCCACGAGGTCATGCTGCAGCTGTACATAACTCTGGTGCGGCTGCACCTGGAGTTCTGCGTGCAGTTCTGGTCACCACATTATAGGAAGGATGTGGAAACTTCGGAAAGGGTTCAGAGGAGATTTACTAGGATGTTGCCTGGTATGGAGGGAAGGTCTTACGAGGAAAGGCTCAGGGACTTGAGGTTATTTTCGTTAGAGAGGAGAAGGCTGAGAGGTGACTTAATAGAGACATATAAGATAGTCAGAGGGTTAGATAGGGTGGACAGTGAGAGTCTTTTTCCTCGGATGGTGATGACCAACACGAGGGGACATAGCTTTACATTGAGGGGTGGTAGATATAGGACAGATGTCAGAGGCAGTTTCTTTACTCAGAGAGTAGTAGGGGTGTGGAACGCCCTGCCTGCAACAGTAGTAGACTCGCCAACTTTAAGGGCATTTAAGTGGTCACTGGATAGACATATGGATGAAAATGGAATAGTGTAGGTCAGATAGGCTTCAGATGGTTTCACAGGTCGGCGCAACATCGAGGGCCGAAGGGCCCGTACTGCGCTGTAGTGTTCTATGTTCTAATTATATCTTGGATCTACGTACACTGGCTGCTTTACATGTGTTCTTATTTGTATATTGTTGCATCCCATTTTCAGATCATACAATCCCTGCAGTGCAGAATAAGGCCATTCGGCCCTTCAGGTCTGCACTGACCCTTCGAAAGACCACCCTACCTAGGCCCAATCACCCTCGCTATTCCTATAACCCTAAGGGGAAATGTAGCACGGCCAATCCACCTAACCTGCACACCTTTGGACTGTGGGAGGAAACCGGAGCACCCGGAGGCAACCCACGCAGACACGGGGAGAACGTGCAGACTCCGCACAGTCACCCGAGGCTGGAATTGAACCTGGGACCCTGGCGCTGTGAGTCAGCAGTGCTAACCACTATGCCACCGTGCCGCCCGTCACTGGTTTCAGATCCCTCCCGCCCACCGGCACAACTTTCTTTCATCACTGGGGGTGGCAACTCCACTGAAAGTGAAACTCGACTTGGCGACGAGCTAAAATGTCAGGCATTGATATTGCCATTCTATTCCCACAGTGACCTTAACTAATCCGGTCCCATGCCTCGAGGGTGTCTCCTTCCTTCTTAAACCTTTGATTAACGATAATGACTGAGTTCATTTAACTTATGGGCAGAAAGCCCATCATTTATTATCTTTATAATTCAGCCTTAAAATAAATTTAGAGTACCCAATTCTGTTTTTTCCAATTAAGGGGCAATTTAGCGTGGCCAATCCACTACATAGAACATTACAGCGGAGTACGGGCCCTTCGGCCCTCGATGTTACGCCGATCTGTGAAACCATCTGAAGCCTATCTGACCTACACTATTCCATTTTCATCCATATGTCTATCCAGTGACCACTTAAATGCCCTTAAAGTTGGCGAGTCTACTACTGTTGCAGGCAGGGCGTTCCACACCCCTACTACTCTCTGAGTAAAGAAACTGCCTCTGATATTTGTCCTATATCTACCACCCCTCAATTTAAAGCTATGTCCCCTCGTGTTGGTCATCACCATCCGAGGAAAGAGACTCTCACTGTCCACCCTATCTAACCCTCTGACTATCTTATATGTCTCCGTTAAGTCACCTCTCAGCCTTCTCCTCTCTAACGAAAACAACCTCAAGTCCCTGAGCCTTTCCTCGTAAGACCTTCCCTCCATCCCAGGCAACATCCTAGTAAATCTCCTCTGAACCCTTTCCAAAGCTTCCGCATCCTTCCCATAATGTGGTGACCAGAACTGCACGCAGTACTCCAGGTGCGGCCGCACCAGAGTTATGTTCAGCTGCAGCATGACCTCGTGGCTCCGAATTGATGTGTTACTGGGGAGAAAAGAGTCAGAGGCTGGAGAAATGGTGGTCAACTGGGGCTGAAGCATTCCCAAGCCTCCGGAATTCCTCATCCCCCCCCCCCCCCCCCCCCCCCCGCTAGAATTATGTGCTGACACTGGGAAGAGATCCCACTGAGTTCTATGAAGAACTGTCCTTAACTTTTTCTTAACAAAATTGCTGTTCCGTTTGCCTTATATAGTGTCGGTCTTCAGATGGGAGCCCAACCTGGAACTTGTGAAGAAACAGGCAACGCTGAGGAGATGGCCGACCTTAAGGTCCTCCTGGCCAACGGCAACAAACCTGAGCGAGACATCGCCAAGAGTTTGGCTTCCAAACTTTTCGATCTGGATGGGTTTAAGAGGACAGATGTTGCGCCCTACCTGGAGAAGAAGTATGCCTATTGAACAGTAATGTTCCTCTCTGTATTTTGTTACCGATAAAGTTAGAGGAAAAGAGGACACACAAGATCAGTAAACTAAGAAACAGACAGAAAGAAATACTCAAACACGTAGCATTAATCCCCATGTAATTGAGTCTTATTAAAAAAACAATGCATGGTCAGTTTAGAGGAACAGTTAAATGATGAGATCATGGTCAGGGGATTGATTACCCATTCTACGCTGTTCGTCTGAGCGATCAAACTCATGTCCCAAACCTTGAAGCATTCTCCTCTCATTCGAAGGTCTGTGGCCAGGGTTGGTGAACTGTGAAATGTGATTGAAACAAAGAACAAAGAAAAATTACAGCACAGGAACAGGCCCTTCGGCCCTCCCAGCCTGCGCCGATCCAGATCCTTTATCTAAACCTGTCCCCTATTTTCCAAGGTCTACTTCCCTCTGTTCCCCCTCCCGTTCATATATCTGTCCAGATGCCTCTTAAATGATGCTTTCGTGCCCGCCTCTACCACCTCCGCTGGCAAAGCGTTCCAGGCACCCACCACCCTCTGCGTAAAAAACTTTCCACGCACATCTCCCTTAAACTTTCCCCCTCTAGTGGCCTAGTGGTTAGCACAACCGCCTCACGGCGCAGAGGTCCCAGGTTCGATCCCGGCTCTGGGTCACTGTCCGTGTGGAGTTCGCACATTCTCCCCGTGTCTGCGTGGGTTTCGCCCCCACAACCCAAAAATGTGCAGAGTAGGTGGATTGGCCACGCTAAATTGCCCCTTAATTGGAAAAAATAATTGGGTAATCTAAATTTAAAAAAAAAAAACTTTCCCCCTCTCACCTTGAAATCGTGACCCCTTGTAATTGACACCCCCACTCTTGGAAAAAGCTTGTTGCTATCTACCCTGTCCATACCTCTCATAATTTTGTATACCTCAAGCAGGTCCCCCCTCAACCTCCGTCTTTCCAACTAAAGCTAATCTACTCAACCTTTCTTCATAGCTAGCGCCCTCCATACCAGGCAACATCCTGGTGAACCTCCTCTGCACCCTCTCTAAAGCATCCACATCCTTTTGGTAATGTGGCGACCAGAACTGCACTCAGTATTCCAAATGTGGCCTAACCAAAGTCCTATACAACTATAACATGACCTGCCGACTCTTGTACTCAATACTCTGTCCGATGAAGGCAAGCATGCTGTATGCCTTCTTGACCACTCTATCGACCTGCGTTGCCACCTTCAGGGTACAATAGACCTGAACTCCCAGATCTCTCTGTACATCAATTTTCCCCAGGACTCTTCCATTGACCATATAGTCTGCTCTTGAACTAGATCTTCCAAAATGCATCACCTGGCCTTTGCCTGGATTGAACTCCATCTACCATTTCTCTGCTCAACTCTCAGTCAATAGCTGAATGTTTCCAGCCCCCGTTGGTAATGAAGTGTCTGGTCTCACCCAGGTGACCACTAGAGATGCAACAATTGTCCTCAGTATCATGAGCATTTCTATTTTTGTCGAACGGGCCATACTTTTGGGGGTGGGGGTTAGCTAGCTGTGACGCACTGTGTAGTCGAACAGTCTGTTGGCTCTCACCGTGGGGGTGATGTCTGACTGACGCAGGATCAGATGTGGCATCAATTCTGATGAAGGCCTGTTCGTTCCTCATTTGATTTATGTCCCTTGAACTTTGAGAACATTGAAGTTGTTGTCCCCCAATCCAGACTCCGTTCCCTAGCGACCAACTCCATCTCTCTCCTCTGGGATTAGTCTGGGTGAATCACCCAGAAATGACAGAATCTCAGAAAAATCCAGTGCAGAAGAACCCCTTCGGCCCATCGAGTCTGTACCGACACGAGTCAAAATGTAACATCTCAAAGTTTGCAGATGATACCGAATTAGGTGGGAGGGTAAATTGTGACGAGGATGCAGGGATCCTACAGCAAGATCTGGACAGGTTGGGCAAACCAATGGCGGATGCAGTATAATTTGGATAAGTGTGAGGTTATTCGCTTTGGAAGCAGAAACAGGAAGGCAGATTACTACCTGAATGGTTGTAAATTGGGAGAGGGGAGTGTGCAGCGGGACCTGGGTGTCCTTGTGCACCAGTCGCTGAAGGTCAGCATGCAGGCGCAGCAGGCGGTAAAGAAGGCTAATGGGATGTTGGCCTTCATTGTGAGAGGTTTCGAGTACAGAAGCAGGGATGTGTTGCTGCAATTGTACAGGGCCTTGGTGAGGCCACACCTGGAGTACTGGGTGCAGTTTCGGTCTCCTTCTCTGAGGAAGGATGTTCTTGCTCTCGAGGGAAGGCAGCGAAGGTTTACCAGACTGATTCCAGGGATGGTGGGACTGTCATATGAGGACAGATTGCCGAGGTTAGGATTGTTCTCGCTGGAGTTCAGTAGAATGAGGGAGGGATCTCATAGAAACTTATAAAATTCTAACAGGACTAGACAGGGTAGATGCAGGGAAGATGTTACCAATGATGGGTGTGTCCAGAACCAGGGGTCACAGCCTGAGGATTCAGGGTAAACCATTTCGGACAGAGATAAGGAGACATTTCTTCACACAAAGAGTGGTGAGCCAGTGGAATTCATTACCACAGGACGTAGTTGAGCCACTTCCATCATTTAATAAGATCATGACTTTTGGGCCCCGTATCTAAGAACATAGAATATACAGTACAGAAGGAGGCCATTTAGCCCATTGAGTCTGCACCGACCCACTTAAGCCTTCACTTCGACCCCATCCCCATAACCCAGTAACCCCTCCTAACCTTTTTGAACACTCAGGGCAATTTATCATGGCCAATCCACCTAACCTGCACATCTTTGGACTGTGGGAGGAAACCGGAGCACCCGGAGGAAACCCACGCAGACACGGGGAGAACGTGCAGACAGACAGTGACCCGAGCCGGGAATCGAACCTGGGACCCTGGAGCTGTGAAGCCCCAGTGCTAACCACTGTGCTGCCCAAGGAAGGAAGGATCTATGGAAGGATGTGCTGGCCTTGGAAAGGGTCCAGAGGAGGTTCACAAGAATGATCCCTGGAATGAAGAGCTTGTCATATGAGGAACAGTTGAGGACTCCGGGTCTGTACTCGATGGAGTTTAGAAGGATGAGGGGGGATCTTATTGAAACTTACAGGATACTGCGAGGCCTGGATAGAGTGGACGAGGAGAGGATGTTTCCACTTGTAGTAAAAACTAGAATCAGAGGACACCATCTCAGACTGAAGGGACGATCCTTTAAAACAGAGAAGAGGAGGAATTTCTTCAGCCAGAGGGTGGTGAATCTGTGGAACTCTTTGCCGCAGGAGGCTGTGGGGGCCAAATCACTGAGTGTCTTTAAGACAGAGATAGATAGGTTCTTGATTAATAAGGGGATCAGGGGTTATAAGAACATAAGAACTAGGAACAGGAGTCGGCCATCTGGCCCCTCGATCCTGCTCCACCATTCAGTGAGATCATGGCTGATCTTTTGTGGACTCAGCTCCACTTTCCGGCCCGATCACCATAACCAGGCCGGAGAATCGCGCCCCTCAGCTGTCATCTGGTTTGTTCCCTAATTGATTCTGTGAAGCATCTTGGAATGTTTTATTCTGTTAAAGGTGCTATTTAAATATTTTCTGTCCCATCAGCCCTATTTGCCCCAGCCGGCAGCGTGATCCTCCGTTCCTGGGGCCTGACAATGGGGTTTCCAATTGTGGCCACCACACGCTATCGGGAATCCTGCGGGAATGGGTGTGCTGGCTACGGAGCGGAGGATCGCATCGACGGGGAATTCCGCAGAATATATTGTTATCCTGTCTGGTCAGGAATGCGGCGTCATTCAGCCAATGGAAGGACTGATAAATGGACAGACTGCCAGATATTCAGGCTCATTCGTCAAATATTCTGGTGCAGGTATAGAACTGACTGAGCCTCCTCATCACGGGTAATTAACCTTACAGCCAACGTGCTGCCTTTCTCAGCAGCTTCTGGTTTTGGGCAGCACGGTAGCATTGTGGATAGCACAATGGCTTCACAGCTCCAGGGTGCCCGGTTCGATTCCGGCTTGGGTCACTGTCTGTGCGGAGTCTGCACATCCTCCCCGTGTCTGCGTGGGTTTCTTCCGGGTGCTCCGGTTTCCTCCCACAGTCCAAAGATGTGCAGGTTAGGTGGATTGGCCATGCTAAATTGCCCTTAGTGTCCAAAATTGCCCTTAGTGCTGGGTGGGGTTACTGGGTTATGGGGATAGGGTGGAGGTGTTGACCTTGGGTAGGGTGCTCTTTCCAGGAGCCGGTGCAGACTCGATGGGCCGAATGGCCTCCTTCTGCACTGTAAATTCTATGAAATTCTGTACATTCTTGTGTTCAGTAATGTGGTCAGGGCACTGTTGCATGAATAAGTCACAGGGAGTCAAATGTATAATGACGATAACGCTCCTGCCTATGTCACTTAAAATATTACAAAATACACATCCATCATAAGTGATCCATCAGTGGTTAGCACTGCTGCCTCACAGCACCAGGGGTCCGGGTTAAAGTCCGGCCTCGGTGGGACTGTCTGTGTGGAGTGTCCATGTCCTCCCCGTGTGTGCGTGGGTTTCCTCCGGGTGCTCCGGTTTCCTCCCACAGTCCAAAGATGTGCAGGTTAGGTGGATTGGCCATGATAAATTGCCCTTAGCGTCCAAAATTGCCCTTAGTGTTGGGTGGGGTTACTGGGTTATGGGGATAGTGTGGGGGTGTAGGCTTGGGTAGGGTGCTCTTTCCAGGAGCCGGTGCAGACTCGATGGGCCGAATGGCCTCCTTCTGTACTGTAAATTCTATGATAAAAAATGACAAGGGTTTCCATTGCATTTTGGAACTAATCTTAAATGGTGTACAATGTGAATGAATTCCCATATCCTTGTTAAAAGATGAACATTTATTACTGAGCCTTAGTCACCTTGAAGAGGGTGGCGGTGAGCGACATTCTCGAGCCGCTGCAGTCCATGGGGTGTAGGTACACCCACAGTGCTGTTAGGGAGGAGGTTATACTATCTTCATCCAAAGGAAGTGATGATACAGTTCGAGTTAGGATGGTGTGTGCAGCTTAAAAAGTAACTTGCGTTCCCATGTTTTTTCTGCCCTTATGCTGGGCGGTAGTCGGTTTGGAAGGTGCTGCCTAAGGAGCCTTGGTGAGTTGCTGCAGTGCATCTTGTAGATGGTACACACGGCTGCCACTGTGCGTCGGTGGTGGAGGGAGTGAATGTTTGTGGATGGGGTGCCGATCAAGCGGGGCTGCTTTGTCCTGGATGGTGTGGAGCTTCTTGAGAGTTCTTGGGAGCTGCACTCATCCAGGCAAGTGGAGAGTATTCCCTCACACTCCTGACTTGTGCCTTGTAGATGGTGGACAGGCTTTGGGGGGAGTCAGGAGGCGAGTTACTCTCCGCAGGATTCCCAGCCTCTGACCTGCTCTGGTAGCCACAGTATTTATATGACTGGGTCCAGTTCAGTTTCTGATCAATGGTAACCCCCAGGATGCTGATAGTGGGGGATTCTGGGATGGTAATGGCATCCCATAGAATCCCTACAGTGCAGAAGGAGGCCATTCGACCCAACAAACCTCAATCGACCCTCCGAAAGAGTACTCTACCCGGGTCCACTCCCCCATCCACCCCGCCCTTTCCCCGTCACCCTATCTGCGCATCCCTGGACACTAAGGGGCAATTTAGCATGGCCAATCCACCTACCCTGCACATCTTTGGGTTGTGTGGGGGGTGAGACCCACATAAACACGGGGAGAATGTGCAAACTCCACACGGACAGCGACCCGGAGCCGGGATCGAACCCGGATCCTCGGTGCCGTGAGGCAGCAGTGCTAACCACTGCGCTACCGTGCCGCCCTCCATTAACATATCAGACGGAGGAATTAGCAAGGGCGTACATCATGTTGCGCCAATATTGCAAACTGCAATTTCCCTGGCAATAACTTGGCCAAATTATTTTTAATATCTCAAGGCGACCATGTTGCCCGAAAGAAGCTGGATAAATCTGACTTTTATTTCTTCGTTGTTCCTATTTCAGTAACGAATTCAGTCAGATGGTGGCTGAGGAGTACCTGCAATTATTTGACTTCAGCGAGATGGCATTGGACCAGGCTCTCAGGTAGGGAGGGTCTGATTCCGAGCTTTTTACTGTTGATGCAGCACTTTGTGGGGAATAAAACGAGATGTTGATGCTGAAATTCTGACTTTTATGACCGTAGGAAGTTCCTGAAGGCTTTTGTGCTGACTGGAGAGACTCAGGAAAGGGAACGAGTGTTGTTCAACTTCTCCACTCGATATCAACAGTGCAATCCTGATACCCTTCACAGCAGAGGTATGGCAAGAGAAGCGGGATTCTCGCTCTGAACCAGAGTCCCTTCAGTGTCGTCGCTTCTCTTTTAGCATCATCCGCAAGTACAAATGAGAAATCTGTCCAATAAACGTCCCTTCCGTTGATATTTTCAATAGATTGCCAGTCAGCGAAGGAAATTCGTGTTTAGCTACATTCATGAACAGTAGATTCTGGTCTGCTATCTTGCACCTGGCAAAAATCGCAGCCCCCTTTTTAAACTTCAGGGGCCGGCACTGCTGACTCACAGCGCCAGGGTCGCGGGTTCAATTCCAGCCTCGGATGACTGTCTGTGCGGAGTTTGCACATTCTCCCTGTCTCCTCCGAGTGCTCCGGTTTCCTCCCACTGTCCAAAGATGTACAGGTTAGGTGGATTGGGCGCACTAAATTGCCCCTTAGTGTCCAAAGCTGTGCAGGTTAGGTGGATTGGGCGCACTAAATTGCCCCTTAGTATCCAAAGCTGTGCAGGTTAGGTGGATTGGCCAAGATAAGTTTGCCTCCTAGTCTTAGTGCAAAGATGTGTAGCCTACGTGGGGTTACGGGGCTGGGATGAGGGAGTGAGCCGAGATCGGGTGCTTTCTCAGAGAGTCGTGCAGACTCTATGGGCTAAACGTCACTGAAAGGGGCAACACAGGTGGAGAAGGTAGTCAAGAAGGCATACGGCATGCTTGCCTTCATTGGCCGGGGCATTGAGTATAGAAATTGGCAAGTCATGTTGCAGCTGTATAGAACTTTAGTTAGGCCACACTTGGAGTATAGTGTTCAATTCTGGTCGCCACACTACCAGAAGGATGTGGAGGCTTTAGAGAGGGTGCAGAAGAGATTTACCAGGATGTTGCCTGGTATGGAGGGTGTTAGCTATGAGGAGAGGTTGAATAAACTCGGTTTGTTCTCACTGGAACGACGGAGGTTGAGGGGCAACCTGATAGAGGTCTACAAAATTGAGGGGCATAGATAGAGTGGATAGTCAGAGGCTTTTCCCCAGGGTAGAGCGGTCAATTACTAGGGGGCATAGGATTAAGGTGCGAGGGGCAAGGTTTAGAGGAGATGTACGAGGCAAGTTTTTTTACACAGAGTGTATTGGGTGCCTGGAACTCGCTGCCGGAGGGGGTGGTGGAAGCAGGGACGATAGTGACATTTAAGGGGCATCTTGGCAAATACATGAATAGGATGGGAATAGAGGGATACGGACCCAGGAAGTGTAGAAGATTTTAGTTTAGACGAGCAGCATGGTCGGCACGGGCTTGGAGGGCCGAAGGGCCTGTTCCTGTGCTGTGCTTTTCTTTGTTCTTTGTTCTTTGAATAGTCTGATTCTCCTTCGGGATTCTATGAACTCCACAAAATTGAGGGCAGGCTGACGTGGGGGGGAGGGTGCAAAATGTGCAACTTCTGTCCACATGGGACCCCTCCAGATCGACTTGCCCCAAGAACATCTTTTGCTTTTGGCTTTTCAACTCAGGATCTATCCTCACCCTGCTGTGCTGTCTGAGTCAAGGTGGACGTGGGAATGATGTCTCCACTTAGGGGAGACTGTGACGCAGTGGACTAGTAAACTAGTTCAAATCCCGCACATGGTGAAATTTGAATTTAATAAATAAAATGTGGAATTAAAAGTCTAATGATGACCATTGCCGATTGTCGTAAAAACCCATCTGATTCACGAATGTCTTTGAGGGAAGGAAATCTGCCGTCCTTACCCAGCCTGGCCTACATGTGACTCCAGACCCCCACAGCAATGTGGTCGACTCTTAACTGCCCCTCGATAATGGGCAATAAATGCGGGCACAGCCTCTCATGCCCACATCCCCTGAACGAACAAAACAAAAACTGGTGGGTGAGTCCAGGACCGAGGGGACTGTTAGAAAATTAGAGTCGCCTTCAAAGGGCAGAGAACAGGGAAGACGTGTTTTCTCAGAGCGCTGTGCGATTTTGGAACTCGGCCTCCGAAGGCGGTGGAAACGAGGTCACTGACTATTTTTAAGGCGGAGGTTCATCAATTCTTGTTGGGCAACGGGGTGGGGGTGGGGGATGTGGTATTCGGAACACAAACAGCTCTTCCAAGAGCTTATTGAAGGACAGAACAAGCTTGAAGGCCCGAACGGTCTCCTGTCGCTTCCATTTTGTACATTTGCACGAGTCTGCGGCCTTACGGTTGGAAGGCTTGAGGCCTCAAAGCAACCAGGCCTCGTGCTTATCTCTTCCCGTGGAGGGATTGTTCCGCACTCCTAGCTCCGACTGGTCTTGGGGTTAGAGACCAATTTCCACGCCTCAAATTATTCCAGTGGGCAAAAGTCTCGCCCATTGTCCCATCCTACGCTATGCCCATATCCCAGAGGCAGTGCCAGCAGGTTAAACAATCGATTGACCGATTGGCAGGGCGTCCGACTCACTATGGATAACAATGACAGTATAACAAAACATCCGTCTGACCTCATCTATCCCTTATCCTTTGTAGATGCTGTCCACACCATAATTTGCGCACTTATGCTTCTAAATACGGATCTTCATGGACAGGTAAGCTTTCCACAGTCTGGGTTAAGGTTGTACCTCAGGGTGAATTCGATGAGGGCCATTCTTTGAACACGATGCACAAAACACCACAGCATCACCCAAACTCCGAATGTAACAGAGTCCTTGGAGATGGTACAAACATTAGAGAACCTTGCAGGGTCTTTCTCATCTTCCCCATTGATAAAGGTGGGCATGTCTCTTCCTGTTCCTTGTGGGAAGTGCTGAGTCTTATTTACTGCTTGTGGGCTATGGTCGCCAGGTCACCCGCCCATTTTAAGAGATGGGTGTAGGCACTGTTCCAGCCCTTTGGGCTGTAAAATGTGGCCATGACATTCCGTGAGAAACCTCCACTCAACAGTCAGCCGTCTGAAACAAACTTTGTAATGCCCAGCCATCTTTGTTCTGGTAACAACGGAGTATAATCGTTCCCGAGTTGAGGCAGCTCCTTGTTTATGGAAAGGAGATCACTGGTCACAAAACAGACTCTATTATAATACTCTTAACGTTGTGTAAGTGTTGACCACTCACCCAACATGAATACAACATCCTCCACACAGTACCTCTCACTCACCCAGATACCGCGTGGCCAAACCCTGTACACCAATGTTGGATTGGATTTGTTTATTGTCACGTGTACCGAGGTACAGTGAAAAGTATTTTTCTGCGAGCAGCTCAACAGATCATTCAGTCCATGGGAAGAAAAGGGAATTAAACAAAATTCAAAAAAATACATGAGAATACATAATTGGGCAACACAAGATATACAATGAAATGAAATGAAAATCGCTTATTGTCACGAGTAGGCTTCAATGAAGTTACTGTGAAAAGCCCCTAGTCGCCACATTCCGGCGCCTGTCCGGGGAGGCTGGTACGGGAATCGAACCGTGCTGCTGGCCTGCTTGGTCTGCTTTAAAAGCCAGCGATTTAGCCTGGTGAGCTAAACCAGCCCCATTGGCCACATTTTACAGCCCAAAGGGCTGGAACAGTGCCTACACCCATCTCTTATGTAACTACATAAGCATTGGCATCGGATGAAGCATACAGGGTGTAGTGTTAATGAGGTCAGTCCATAAGAGGGTCATTTAGGAGTCTGGTGACAGCAGGGAAGAAGCTGTTTTTGAGACTGTTCGTGCGTGTTCTCAGACTTCTGTATCTCCTGCCCGATGGAAGAAGTTGGAAGAGTGAGTAAGCCGGGTGGGAGGGATCCTTGATTATGCTGCCCGCTTTCCCCCGGCAGCGGGAGGTGTAGATGGAGTCCATGGATGGGAGGCAGGTTCGTGTGATGGACTGGGCGGTGTTCACGACTCTCTGAAGTTCCTTGCGGTCCTGGGCCGAGCAGTTGCCATACCAGGCTGTGATGCAGCCAGATAGGATGCTTTCTATAGTGCATCCGTAAAAGTTGGTAAGGGTTAATGTGGACATGCCGAATTTTCTTAGTTTCCTGAGGAAGTACAGGCGCTGTTGTGCTTTCTTGGTGATAGCGTCGACGTGAGTGGACCAGGACAGATTTTTGGAGATGTGCACCCCTAGGAATTTGAAACTGCTAACCATCTCCACCTCGGCCCCGTTGATGCTGACAGGGGTGTGTACAGTACTTTGCTTCCTGAAGTCGATGACCAGCTCTTTAGTTTTGCTGGCATTGAGGGAGAGATTGTTGTCGTTACACCACTCCACCAGGTTCTCTATCTCCCTCCTGTACTCGGACTCGTCGTTATTCGAGATCCGGCCCACGATGTTTTGGGATGCCTTCCCCTTTGAAATGGCTGCTCCCGTTGCCTCAGCTCCAGACTCAGCTCGTTCTCGCCCCCCCCCCTTGCCTGGTTCACCCTGAGTCCCCGGGGGGGGTGGGGGGGGGGGGGGGAGGGAGGGGTGGAGAGAGAAAACTCTCTCTGGTATGTCGTCACTTATTCTTGTACTTTCTTCCTGTTTTCCATCGCCGTTTCAGAATCTCGGGAAAAGCATGTCGAGCCACGACTTCGTCGCTAACTTGGAAGGGTTGAATGATGGGAGGGACTTTCCAAAAGAAATGTTGAAGGTGACAATTTAGATTCTCTCTCAGATAATTCGCTCCACTCTCACTTCATGACCGCGATTCTTCAGGAATACCAGTTACCTCCTGGTGTCAACTGGCCCCTTCATGCGTGAACTCAAAGGAGCAGAGATTTGGCTATATCTGATTATATAGGCAATATAATGCAGGAACAGGCCATTTGACCATTCAAGTCCATGCTGGTAATCTTGTTCCACTTGAGTCTCTTCCCCTATTTCCTCTTCTAAACTCCCATCGTAACCCTCCCTTCTCCCTCATAGAAACATGCGCAAAGAATAGAAGCAGGAGGAGGCCATTCGGCCCTCCGAGCCTGCTCCCCCATTCATTATGATCACAGCTGATCATCAAGTTCAATACCCTGATCCCCCCTTCCCCCCCATATCCATTGATTCCTTTAGCAACATCCAAGAGCAACATCTAATCCCTTCTTGAAATCACACAACGTTTTGGCCTCAACTACTTCCTGTCATAGCGAATTCATAAGAACCAGGAGCAGGAGTCGGCCATCTGGCCCCTCGATCCTGCTCCGCCATCCAATGAGATCATGGCTGATCTTTTGTGGACTCAGCTCCACTTTCCCGCCCGAACACCTTAATCCCTTTAATCTTCAAAAAACTATCTATCGTTACCTTAAAAACATTTAATGAAGGAGTCTCAACTGCTTCACTGGGCAAGGAATTCCATAGATTCACAACCCTTTGGGTGAATAAGTTCCTCCTAAACTCAGTCCTAAATCTACTTCCCCTTATTTTGAGGCTATGCCCCCTAGTCCTGCTTTCACCCGCCAGTGGAAACAACCTGCCCGCATCTATCCTATCTATTCCCTTCATAATTTTATATAGAGGGCAGCACGGTGGCCTAGTGGTTAGCACAACCGCCTCACGGCGCTGAGGTCCCAGGTTCGATCCCGGCTCTGGGTCACTGTCCGTGTGGAGTTTGCACATTCTCCCCGTGTCTGCGTGGGTTTCGCCCCCACAACCCAAAAATTTGCAGAGTAGGTGGATTGGCCACGCTAAATTGCCCCCTAATAGAAAAAATAATTGGGTAATCTAAATTTAAAAAAAAAAAATAATAATAATTTTATATAGATATAGATATAGAACAGTACAGCCCAGAACAGGCCCTTCAGCCCTCGATGTTGTGCCGAGCCATGATCACCCTACTCAAACCACGTATCCACCCTATACCCGTAACCCAACAACCCCCCCCTTAACCTTACTTTTATTAGGACACTACGGGCAATTTAGCATGGCCAATCCACCTAACCCGCACATCTTTGGACTGTGGGAGGAAACCGGAGCACCCGGAGGAAACCCACGCACACACGGGGAGGACGTGCAGACTCCGCACAGACAGTGACCCAGCCGGGAATCGAACCTGGGACCCTGGAGCTGTGAAGCATTTATGCTAACCACCATAATACCGTGCTGCCCTATATGTTTCTATAAGATCCACCCCGCATCCTTCTAAATTCCAACGAGTACAGTCGCAGTCCACAGTCCACAGATTCCCCGCTCTCTGGGTGAAGGAATTTCTCCTCACCTCAGTCCTAAAAGGTTTACCCCTTATCCTCAAACTCTGACCCCTCGTTCTGGACTCCCCCCACCATCGGGAACATTCTTTCTGAATCTACCCTGTCCAATTCTGTTTAGAATTTAGTAAGTTTCTATAAGATCCCCTCTCACTCTTCTAAACTCCAATGAACAGAATCGGCACCGACTGAGTCTCTCCACATATGACAGTCCCGCCATCCCAGGAATCAGCCTGGTCAACCTCAGTGCACAGGAAACAGGGTCAGATTCAGACAGTTGTGGGGCGGGGCAAGGTCGGAGAGAGGGCCGGTGATATTCCCAGCCCTCCCTAGCTCTGCAAAAGAGACATCCAGTCTCGAACGTCAGCTCCCTTCTCTCTCCTCAGATGCTGCGAAGATTGTGCAGTGTTTTCCGATTTAGATTGAGATTCCAGCTTCCGCAGTAACTTGCTGATATTTGACAATTACATGTTTGCTCCAAAATGAATTTCCTGTTCAGCATCTTTCTCTGCTTCTGGTTTTAGGCACTATACCATGCAATCAAAAGCAAAAAGATGGAGTGGGCAATGTAAGTAGATTTTTATAAATTTTCCAGATATATACAGAGCCCAGTGACATCCCAGATATATACAGAGCCCAGTGACATCCCAGATATATACAGAGCCCAGTGACATCCCAGATATATACAGAACCCAGTGACATCCCAGATATATACAGAGCCCAGTGACATCCCAGATATATACAGAGCCCAGTGACATCCCAGATATATACAGAACCCAGTGACATCCCAGATATATACAGAACCCAGTGACATCCCAGATATATACAGGGCCCAGTGACATCCCAGATATATACAGAGCCCAGTGACATCCCAGATATATACAGGGCCCAGTGACATCCCAGATATATACAGAGCCCAGTGACATCCCAGATATATACAGAACCCAGTGACATCCCAGATATATACAGAGCCCAGTGACATCCCAGATATATACAGAGCCCAGTGACATCCCAGATATATACAGGGCCCAGTGACATCCCAGATATATACAGAGCCCAGTGACATCCCAGATATATACAGGGCCCAGTGTGGGACATCCCAGATATATACAGGGCCCAGTGACATCCCAGATATATACAGAGCCCAGTGACATCCCAGATATATACAGAGCCCAGTGACATCCCAGATATATACAGGGCCCAGTGACATCCCAGATATATACAGAGCCCAGTGACATCCCAGATATATACAGGGCCCAGTGTGGGACATCCCAGATATATACAGAGCCCAGTGACATCCCAGATATATACAGGGCCCAGTGACATCCCAGATATATACAGAGCCCAGTGAGGGACATCCCAGATATATACAGAGCCCAGTGACATCCCAGATATATACAGGGCCCAGTGACATCCCAGATATATACAGGGCCCAGTGACATCCCAGATATATACAGAGCCCAGTGACATCCCAGATATATACAGGGCCCAGTGACATCCCAGATATATACAGAGCCCAGTGTGGGACATCCCAGATATATACAGAGCCCAGTGAGGGACATCCCAGATATATACAGAGCCCAGTGACATCCCAGATATATACAGAGCCCAGTGACATCCCAGATATATACAGGGCCCAGTGACATCCCAGATATATACAGAGCCCAGTGACATCCCAGATATATACAGGGCCCAGTGTGGGACATCCCAGATATATACAGGGCCCAGTGACATCCCAGATATATACAGAGCCCAGTGACATCCCAGATATATACAGAGCCCAGTGACATCCCAGATATATACAGGGCCCAGTGACATCCCAGATATATACAGAGCCCAGTGACATCCCAGATATATACAGGGCCCAGTGTGGGACATCCCAGATATATACAGGGCCCAGTGACATCCCAGATATATACAGAGCCCAGTGACATCCCAGATATATACAGAGCCCAGTGAGGGACATCCGAGATATATACAGAGCCCAGTGACATCCCAGATATATACAGAGCCCAGTGACATCCCAGATATATACAGAGCCCAGTGAGGGACATCCCAGATATATACAGAGCCCAGTGACATCCCAGATATATACAGGGCCCAGTGACACCCCAGATATATACAGAGCCCAGTGACATCCCAGATATATACAGGGCCCAGTGACACCCCAGATATATACAGAGCCCAGTGACATCCCAGATATATACAGAGCACAGTGTCTACCACTATATTTGAATCAAACCCAAGCTATGTGGTGCAGGCTACATTTTTGAAACTTCCAGATGCACCTATTAAATGGTCCTGAACTGGTTAAGTTTAACAAATGGATATGCTTGCGCCTGTTACATTGCCATGGCAACACTGTTGGACAATGTTAAGGCTGGAAACATCGACGCATCATTAATAGGCAAAGCGTACAGCCGGCATGACACGTCTGGCAGGTTCCTACCCTTGCGTGTGCTTAAAAATTATAATTTTGCATGGCAAATCCCTGAAGCGATAAAAAGTCGGGGAAAAAAAACCTTTTCGTCAACGGTAGAGAATTCGGCCAATTCTCAGAGAGGCGGATGGCTTTCCATTCACCCTTATCTACTTTTGCTTTTCCAGAGACGAAGATGAGCTGCAGAAAGCGATCATGCCAAAGGGGGACGAGTCTGCGAACACGACACGGGTGACAGATAAAGGCAGCCCCTTCCTGGAGGTCCCACAGGATAACAAAGCTCCCACCTACAAGCAAGGCTTCCTCAGTCGCAAAGTCCACGCAGACATTGATGGCAAAAAAAGTTGGTGGTATTTTTTCCCCCCCCCCCATTTATATTTCCAGTGGACAGGATCCCAGAACAGTATAGCTAGCTGCTTCGCTCCTTCAGGGGAATCTCAGTACATCCCAAAGCACTTCATAGACAATGCAGTATTTTTGAAGTGTTTTCTAATCAAGGAATGCAGACAACTGGCTCATAGCAAGTTTCCAAAAAGTAGCATGAGGTCATCTTATTTTTTAGCCTCATTGGCGAAGATTAGCCAGCACACCAGTGGGAACTCTGCGGGGCGGCACGGTAGCACGGTGGTTAGCACAATTGCTTCACAGCTCCAGGGTCCCAGGTTCGATTCCTGGCCTCGGGTCACTGTCTGTGCGGAGTCTGCACGTTCTCCCCCGTGTCCTCATAGAATTTACAGTGCAGAAGGAGGCCATTCGGCCCATCGAGTCTGCACCGAATCTTGGAAAGAGCACCCTACCCAAGGTCAACAGCTCCACCCTATCCCCACAACCCAGTAACCCCACCCAACACTAAGGGCAATTTTGACACTAAGGGCAATTTATCATGGCCAATCCACCTAACCTGCACATCTTTGGACTGTGGGAGGAAACCGGAGCACCCGGAGGAAACCCACGCACACACGCGGGGAGGATGTGCAGACTCCACACAGACAGTGACCCAAGCTGGAATCGAACCTGGGACCCTGGAGCTGTGAAGCGATTGTGCTATCCACAATGCTACCGTTCTGCCCACCGGGCGCTCCAGTTTCCTCTCACAGTACAAAGATGTGCGGGTTAGTTGGATTGGCCATGATCAATTGTCCTTAGTGTCCAAAAAAAAAGGTTAATTGGGGTTACTGGGATATGGGTGGAGGAGGTTTGTGCTTGAGCGGGTCGGTGCAGCCTCGATGGGCTGAATGGCCTCCTTCTGCACTGTAGCTTCTCTGCTTCCTCTTCGAATAGTACCACGGTACATTGTACATTCAGCTGAGAAGACTTTGGTTTCACCCCCCAATGGAAAGATGACACCGACACTACACCTACTACCCTGAAGCATTAGGCTGGCTACGTCTCTGAATCGGCTCTCGAAACCACGGCCTCCTGACTCAGAGGCTTCGGGTGCCGCAGCTGACACCTGGCGGGGGGAGGCAGGGAAGGTTTTCGAAAGCCGACAGCGCCCAAAGCGGGACAATGGATGGGGGCCATACGAACAGTAGGTGCTTTCCCATAACTGTGACCAAATTCCAGCCTTCAGCTTCATTCTGTAGGTTGGTTATGAGACAGCGCTGATGTGTTTTGTTACTCGTCGCAACCGATACATAAAGAGACAATCCCTGTTGTATCGACCACTTCCTCAATAATTCATTCACCCCCCCCCCCACCCCCGCCTTTCCTCAGCAAATCGCCAATGACGATTCGCGCCAATTTGATATCTACATGTTGCAGGCGGCCAAGCTAATTTACCTCAGAATCCTCCTTGTTGTGAAGGTTGTTGAGCCCACCGGCACGTATCGATGTGTTACACCTTGCATTGGGAGGATGTGGGTTGACATGGGTGGTTGCACACACCGTTTTACATCAGCTGTTGGTGAGCTAGCGATTCGAGAAAGATTCCCCTTGGGCAGTGTTGGCAAGAAACTGCGCTCGACACAGCTCGGGGAGGAGGCCAGGAGAAGAAAGAATGTGTCGGGAAGGCTTCACAAACAACTTTCTGCCTGAATGCTTCTGGCATTCTGTCCAACTCTCAAGGGGAGCGGGAGGAACGCAATTGAATCAGGTCGCTGCATTGGTGTGTGGTATGCAGATTTGCGGCGTACAAAGGGGTTGGAGTACAGTCGCCAACTCTGGCTGGACGGACTCCGGGAGTTGTTGTCACATGACCTCTGACCCTGCCGGCCCAGTCAACCAACTGTTTTTTTCTTCCATCGCTGACAAATTTACAAACACAAGTGGTCAAAGATCGTGAAAATGGCGCCGAGGGCCCGGGTTCGATCTCTGTCCGTGTGGAGTTTGCACATTCTCCCCGTGTCTGTGTGGGTTTTGTGGTGATATGCATCACTGTAAATACACAAGGGGTCAATGTAAATACACTACGACTAAGTAACCACTAGAGGGAGCACCAGAGACGCCATGACATGCAGACATACAGCTAATGAACACATAGAATAGGACACGACCAATGGGCAGTCAAGAGACCCAGAGGTGACACGACCACAAGGGGGCATTACACAACCCAAGGACACACATGCTCTGTCTCTTTCCACAGGCGACACTTAGAGAGTCGGACAGGGGCAGATCAGAAGCATCACACCCACCACGTGGCTTAGAGCCGACTGGTTAGTTAGACTGCGTTACTACAGCAAGATTAGCAGGAGAGTCAAACTCATAGAGAACTGTGCTAATGGTTCAATAAATCACATTGAACTTACTTCAAAGCCTGGAGTATCTTTTGGTCAAAGCTGCATCGAGTTGCAGCCTGTGTTATCCCAGAGTACATAACACATCAGGTTCCACCCCCCACAACCCAAAGATGTGCCAGTTAGGTGGATTGGCCATATCTTTTTATTAAAACAGTAAAATATATATAGAAGGCCAAACGGTACAAACACTAATTTTGTGTTGGAGAAACAGGATATCCTGCCCTCAGTACCAATGTACGATGAGGGGGGGTGCATACTCTGATTATTAAAACTGTTCACAACACAGTTAGAACATAGAACATAGAACGATACAGCGCAGTACAGGCCCTTCGGCCCTCGATGTTGCACCGACATGGAAAAAAACTAAAGGCCATCTAACCTACACTATGCCCTTATCATCCATATGCTTATCCAATAAACTTTTAAATGCCCTCAATGTTGGCGAGTTCACTACTGTTGCAGGTAGGGCATTCCACGGCCTCACCACTCTTTGCGTAAAAAAACCACCTCTGGTTTTGTACTAAAAACAAATGGTACAAGCACTAAACGTTACGCTGGAAAGATACCCTCGCTACTGTACCAACAGAAGGCAAAGGAAGGGGGGTGGTGGGGAGCGATGGGAAGGGAGGGTGGTGGGGAGGGAGGGGAGGGTGGTGGGGAGAATCAGGCACTGCCTCAACTATCTACGGAGGTGGAAAAACAAAATTATGAAGTGCCAGATTCCGGGGGCCCGGGGTGAGGGGCGACACAGTGTTAGGCCCGAGTGAGGCCTGCACCCCGTTACAGAGAGCCTCACGTGCACCCTCCGCTCCCGATACCGGGCTGACAGCCTTCGGACAGTCGCCCTCCGGGCCCAAATCCACCCCACTGGGTTCGGCGGGCGGCACGGGCCTACCAACCAACCCAGGGCCTGTCACCGGGATCATCGACAGGCAGGATCTCCTGGGCCAGCGGGAGGCAGGGGTGCAGATGCCTGCTCCGCCCCCTCCCCCCCCGCCGCCTGGTCACCGAAAATAACTCCCCAAACAGGCCCAGGATGGTGGCAGAGGTGCCCGAAGACAGCGGTTAGGACAGAGGGTCTTCCAAACCATAACCCGCGAAGAAACTATGACGCTGTCCCCCCGCCCCTTGAGAAATTGAACTGGTCCGGGGTGCTAAATTGTACTGGGTGCAAACGGGCCCCTTGGGTCCCCTGCTCGGGGGGGGGGGGGGGGGGGGGGGGGGGGGGCAACTCCTGGAAATTCCTCACTATCCCCCTGCTCGGGGGGGGAAACTCCTGGGAATTCCTCACTAACCCCCTGCTCGAGGGGGGGGGGGCAACTCCTGGGAATTCCTCACTATCCCCCTGCTCGGGGGGAGGGGGGGGCAACTCCTGGGAATTCCTCACTATCCCCCTGCTCGGGGGGGGGCAACTCCTGGGAATTCCTCACTAACCCCCTGCCTCTTTCTTTCAGGGACTGGACGTGACATCGATGGGAATGAACCGGGAGTGACGCCATTTTCAGGGGAGAGGGTCACACACCGGGGGGGGGGGGGGGGGGGGGGGGGGGGGGGAGAACTCTCTAAATTGCCCCTTAATTGGGAAAAAAAAATTGCGGACTCTAAATTTTTATAAAAAACTAGTGAAAATAAAATGTACGCTCAGATGAATCCACGTGGCTCTGCTACCTCCAGATTAATCTTTAATTCTTGAAGACTCCAGGACAACATGGGGAGCTGACAACCTTCAGAAAGAGAGAGCTGAAGAAACGGTCCAATCTGGACCGGCCATTCCTCATTATTGTTTTCTTTTGCTTCACACAGCACCTTGGGGAAAGAGAAGTTGGAAAACCTTCTATGCCGTCTTAAAGGGGACAGTCATCTATCTTTTGAAGGTAACGCCTCTTCACCCAGCCCTAACCCTTACCCCGCCCCCCCCCCCCCCCCCCACCCCCGCCCCCTGTTTTATTGATCTCAGTCCTGTGAACCGTGAGGAGGAGATTGATAATGGACATGGACAGGTTGGAGGAACGGAGCGGACAAACGGTGGATGGAATTGTTGCCTCACAACGCCAGGGATCCCGGGTTCGATTCCCGTCTTGGGTCGCTGTCTGTGCGGAGTCTGCACGTTCTCCCCCGTGTCTGCGTGGGTTTCCTCCGGGTGCTCCGGTTTCCTCCCACAAGTCCCCGAAAGACGTGCTTGTTAGGGTGAATCGGACATTCTGAATTCTCCCTCTGTGCACCCGAACAGCGGCCGGAATGTGGCGATGAGGGGATTTACACAGTAACTTCATTGCAGAGTTAATGTAAGCCTACTTGTGACACTAATAAAGATTATTAAAGATTACGATAGAAGCAAATTACTGCGGAGGCTGGAATCTGGAATGAAAGGGAAAATGCTGGAAAATCTCAGCAAGCCTGGCAGCATCTGTAGGGAGAGAAAAGAGCCAGCGTTTCGAGTCCGATGACTCTTTGTCAAAGCCTTGAGGGGTCAATTACTCGGGGACAGAGGTTTAAGGTGCGAGGGGCAAGGTTTAGAGGAGATGTACGAGGGAAGTTTTTTTACACAGAGGGTAGTGGGTGCCTGGAACTCGCTGCCGGAGGACGTGGTGGAAGCAGGGACGATAGTGACGTTTCAGGGGCATCTTGACAAATACATGAATAGGATGGGAATAGAGGGATACGGACCCCGGAAGTGTAGATTTTAGTTTAGACGGGCAGCATGGTCGGCACAGGCTTGGAGGGCCGAAGGGCCTGTTCCTGTGCTGTACTTTTCTTTGTTCTTTGAGGTTATCTTGGAGCTGGTCAGAACGTTGGTTAGGCCACAACTGGAGCACTGCGTGCAGTTCTGGTCGCCTCACGCTGGGAAGGAGGTGATTGCACTGGAGGGAGGATGTTGCGCTGGATAGACATAGAATTTACAGTGCAGAGAGAGGCCATTCGGCCCATCAAATCTGCCCATGGAAAGATCACCCTACCTCAGGCCACACCTCCACCCTATCGGCGTAACCCAGTAACCCCACTTCACACGAAGGGCAATTGATCATGGCCAATCCACCTAACCTGCACATCTTTGGACTGTGGGACAGCACGGTGACGCAGTGGGTTAGCCCTGCAGCCTCACGGCGCCGAGGTCCCAGGTTCGATCCCGGCTCTGGGTCACTGTTCGTGCGGAGTTTGCACATTCTCCCCATGTCTGCGTGGGTTTCGCCCCCACAACCCAAAAATGTGCAGGCTAGGTGGATTGGCCAGGCTAAATTGCCCCTTAATTGGAAAAAATGAATTGGGTACTCTAAATTTAAAAAAAAAAAATCTTTGGACTGTGGGAGGAAACCGGAGCACCCGGAGGAAACCCACGCACACACGGGGAGGATGTGCAGACTCCGCACAGACAGTGACCCAGCCGGGAACCGAACCTGGGACCCTGGAGCTATGAAGCAACACTGCAATACCGTGCTGGAACATCTGAGCTATAAGGAGAAAATTGTATTATTTCCTTCAGAGCAGAGAAGGTTTGGGGGGGGTGGGGGGGAGTCAATCACATTGCTTTAGGGAGAGGGGAAGGAGATTCCGAGGGGATTTGAGGATTTTGTTTTCCTCAGAGAATCTGGGGCGGAATTCTCCGACACCCCCCCGCAGGGTCGGGGAATCGCCCGGGGCCGGTGTAAATCCCTCCCCCGCCGTGGCCGGAATTCTCCGCCACCCGAGAATCGGCGGGGGCGGGAATCACGCCCCGTCAATCGGCGGGCCCTCCCGCGGCGATTCTCCGGCCCGCGACGGGCCTAAGTCCAGCCGCGTACAGGCCAATCCCGCCGACGTGGTTTCAACCACCTCTGGTGGTGGCGGGACTGGCGGCGCGAGCGGGCCCCCGGGATCCTGGGGGGACGATTGGACCCTCCACCATGGCAGAGGCGGAAGAGAACCCCCTCCCGCGCTTGCACCGGTGGTGACGTCAGCGGCCGCTGACGCACCGGCGCATGCGCGGACTGGCGAAGGCGTTTCGGCCAGCCCCGACGCCGGACGGCGGGCGCCAAAGGCCGTTGGTGACACCCCGCCGGGTAGGGGAGAATCCCGGCCCTGGAATGCGCAGCCTGGGAAGTCGTGGAGGCCAGAAACCTCACAACCTTTGAAAAAGCGCGTGGTTGAGTTCTTGAAACACCGTCACATTCCAGGAAACGGGAAAAGTTCTGGTAAATGGGACAAGCATGAGATTAGGAGTAGTTATTTTCAGTGCGGACTGGATGGGCTGAAGGACCTTTTCTGCGCTGTACGACTCTGTGACTCACATGAAATGTTTTTTTTCTGCAGGATGAGTATAGGCCGAACAAACAGTCATCGGAGGAAGCAATCAGTATTCACCACTCCCTGGCGACCAAGGCCGCTGAGTACAATAAACGGCCGCATGTTTTTCGCCTGAAGACTGCCGACTGGCGAATCTTCCTGTTCCAGGCACAGTAAGTAGAACAGGAACCCCGGTTAAAGCCCCACCCTCAGGTTAGGTCACCCACACCACCACCGACGGGGTCAAATGGGGCCTGATCTTTAAGAGGGCCCACAAAGAGGGAGCTGATGATCTGAAATCTCCGAGGAACCGGGCGAAGAACTCATTTTCCGATCGACTGCATTGCCCCGTTCATGTCAATGTGAATTGTGAATGGCAGAGATGGAATATTCAAGACATGGGCTCACACTAGAGGATGAATATAGAATGCTGGAGAACTCGGTCAATTTTCCCAGCCTTGTTGTCTCCTAATCTTGGCTTCAATGCCCCGTAGATGTTGGCAAATCCAGCAGTAAGGGAGAACGAAGGCAAGCGATACTACAAACGTTGCAAAGGGCTGCCTGTCGACACATTGGGGCGGGATTCTCCGACCCCCCCTCCGGGCCGGAGGATCGCCGGGGGCCGGAATCGTGCCGCGCCGGTTGGCGGCCACTGGCAGCGCCCCCCTCCCCCCCCCCCCCCCCCCCCCCCCCCGGGCAATACTCCAGCCCGCGATGGGCCGATTGGCTGTCCCTCCGGCGTAAATTGGAGTAGGCCCTTATCGGTGGGACCTGGCGGCGCGGGCGGCCTCCGGGGTTCTCGGTGGGGGGGGGGGGGGGGTGGCGTGGGGGTATCTGGCCCCGGGAGGTGCCCCCCCACGGTGGCCTGGCCCGCGATCGGGGCCCACCGATCCGCGGGCGGGCCTGTGCCGTGGGGGCACTCTATTCCTCCGCGCCGGGGCGGCTGTGCCGGTTCGCCATGGACGGTACAGGAACGAAGCCCTCTGCGCATGCGCTGGGATGACGCCAGCACACGCTGGCGCTCCCGCACATGCGCCAACTCACGCCGGCCGGTGGAGGCCAATGATATGGAATATCATTGAATTTACAGAGCAGAAGGAGGCCATTTGGCCCATCGAGTCTGCACCGGCCCTTGGAAAGAGCCCCCTACTTGAGCCTTCACCTCCACCCTATCCCCATAACCTAGTAACCCCACCTAAGATTTTTCGGACACTAAGGGGCAATTTAGAGTGGGAATTTAAAAAAAACAAATCACACACAAATTGTCCACAATTCTTCACAGAAGCCACCCGACAAGCTGCCCCTCCCAAACCAATCACAAAAGAAAAAAAAAAACAATGTTAAAAACAAACATACAAAGTTCAACAATACAAAGTTCTTCAATAATTCTTCATTCGTGATATTTCTTTAGGAGCGCTGATCAGATGAACTCCTGGATCACGCGGATCAATCTCGTGGCCGCCATGTTTTCGTCACCGCCTTTCCCGGCAGCTGTCGGCTCGAAGAGGAAGTTTAGCCGCCCCATCCTGCCTTCTGCCACCTCGAAGCAGTCACAGGTAACAGCGCTGCGCAGTCTGAACTGCTGGACAGACATTTGTGTGGCCGAAATTATTGCTGTCCATCTTTCGCCTTCCACAACAGGAACTTCACATCGGCAGCTTGACGTATCCAAAATGGCCGAAATCAGGCAACCCCCCCTCCAGAGATCCTGTGACCAAGGCCACACAGTGGTTAGCACTGCTGCCTCACGGCGTCAGGGATCTGTGTTTGCTCCCGGCCTCGTGAAGTTTGCACCTTCGCCCCGTGTCCGCGCGGGTTTCCTCCGGGTGCTCCGGTTACCTCCCACAGCCCAAAGGTGCGCAGGTTAGGTGGATTGGCCGTGCTACCGTGGCCCTTTGGCATCCAAAAGGGTTAGGTGGGAGCCTGGTTGCGATGCTCTTTCAGCGAGCCAGGGCAGGCCTCAAAGGGCCGAATGGCCTCCTTCTGCACAGGAGGAATTCTATGAATAAACAACTGATCCATCAGTAACACTGCCCAGAGACACAAAGAAGTGACGCTCCCTGCCTATGACCGTCCCTCACTTCACCAAGTGTCTCCTTTTCTTCGATATCTTTACCTCCCTCTTTTTCTATCGCTCTTCACGCTACCCATCTGTGAGGCTTACAGACTAGTTTTTGCTGCTTTCGTGGGTTCTGTATCACATTAATCTTTCTTTAGTAGTCACAATAAAAATAATGCTATCGCTTTCAGGATGGGTGAATTTGGTGTCTGAGGGATTCAAGACATAATGGGGGGCAAGGGCGGGAAAACGCAGTTGAAGGCCATGATCAGCCGTACCTATATTGGCGCTGACTGGCCGTCCTTGAGGCCTGGATGAATCTACTGTGAAAACCATTACCGACTGGAAGCAAAAACCTCGAACTGAAAGCTTAGACTGAGGAAAGGTGGATGGAAAACAACCATCTAAACAAGGACTCATACTTCTCCTTTCATCGTTATTTTTACACCCCTTCTTTCCCCTCTGTGTTTGTTTGTCTGTCGTGTGTGTGTGTGTGTGTGTGTGTGTGGAGAGAGTGGGGGCAAGTTAATGAGAGCAATGGTTAGTAATTCGATAATAGTTAACCTGTTGTATTTTCTGCATGGTTAATTATAGTTTTTTTATCATTAGAAATTAATTGTGAATTTACAAACCTAGTGACTGTAGTTATTCGTTAGTCAAGCGGCAAAGACTTTGGGGTCTTCGAAGAATTATTTGTTCGCAGCACGGTAGCATTGTGGATAGCACAATCGCTTCACAGCTCCAGGGTCCCAGGTTCGATTCCGGCTTGGGTCACTGTCTGTGCGGAGTCTGCACATCCTCCTCGTGTGTGTGCGTGGGTTTCCTCCGGGTGCTCCGGTTTCCTCCCACAGTCCAAAGATGTGCAGGTGAGGTGGATTGGCCGTGATCAATTGCCCTTAGCGTCCAAAATTGCCCTTAGTGTTGGGTGGGGTTACTGGGTTATGGGGATAGGGTGGAGTTGTTGACCTTGGGTTGGGTGCTCTTTCCAGGAGCCGGTGCAGACTCGATGGGCCGAATGGCCTCCTTCTGCACTGTAAATTCTATGATCTACGATGGTACCTCTACTATTGATCAGGGCAAGTTCAAGTGCAAGGTTGTGCTCGATTGTCACTGACCCGACGCAGGAAGTGATGTTTTATCCTGGATTTGCCTCAGATCCCAGCACACGCCCGATGGGCAGAACGGCCTCCTTTTTTGCCATTCTACGTGAGATTGCTTCTGGGTGGGTTTGAACAAAGCCAAGGCACTGATCTCCGGCGCCCGTATTCCAAGGCCTATTGACCGAAAGAAAAAAGGCCCCTTAAAGCTAAACCTTTTTGTTTTGTTTCAGGACGTTCAGCTTGAATCACACGACTCGATGTTGCAAACCATATTGGACGACCTTGACGACCTTCAGATGACCTTTCCGGAAAAGAAAGGGAAGGCGAAGGAGTTTGAGGAGTACAAACAGAAGCAGGAATACTTTGAATATGAGGTGAGGCTTCCAAATCTGGCTTCTCGTTTTTTTTTTTCATTTGCCGGGTTCTGTGGTTGTCAAGGTGACAGAAGGCGAGCTAGGCCGCAGGCTCCACTTTTGGCCCCGGTGTCCAGACCTTCTGGAGAGGTAACGGAATAAAGCTCACTTCATATTACCTGACATCAGTAAAGCAACCTCCACTGCGCCATTTTCATTCCTGTGGCCTCATTGTGAGAGAGAGAGAGAGAGAGAGACAGTGACTGAAAGATTCGGCCCATCCTGCCGATGGAGTTCGTCGGGTCCCACGAATGGTAACCCCCACTTGAAACGAAAAGAAAATGGCTTATTGTCACGAGTAGGCTTCAAATGCGAAAAGCCCCTAGTCGCCACTATCCGGCGCCTGTCCGGGGAGGCTGGTACTGGAATCGAACCGTGCTGCTAGCCTGCTTGGTCTGCTTTATAAGCCAGCGATTTAGCCGAGTGAGCTAAACCAGCTCCCCCCACCCCCCTCCCCCCGGTGCGTTCTCCAAGGGTGCGGGACACGCAAAACATCATAGACGGGCATCAACAGGACCTGCTGCCGGTCAATAGCTGTCCGCTGAAATATACTCCACGGGGGTGTGGAAAGGGGGGGGGGAAACCTTGTAAACCTTTTGCTTCACGGCGCCGAGGACCCGGGTTCGAATCCCAGCCCCGGGTCACTGTCCGTGTGGAGTTTGCACATTCTTCCCCGTGTCTGCGTGGGTCTCGCCCCCACAACCCAAAGATGTGCAGGGTAGGTGGATTGGCCGCGCTAAATTGTCCCTTCATTGGAAAAAAATAACTGGGTACGTTGCCTCTTTTACCTACTGTAAATATGGCAGCCAATGAGTTTGCCCTCCTTTCTTTAGGTATCGATATTATATTGCTCAGCGTCGCCAGGAATCAAATGATACCACCACAAGGTTCAACCGGCGATCGATCAAAAAGCCAAACACCAGTTAGTTAGTTCAAGATCAAGGGGAATTTATTTACACACACAATTAATCATGCAACGTAAACACTACTAATTAAACTACACCTATCGACTATGACAACCTGTACTTAACTTCAGGCACCCGGCTTAGGTCAGAGGAACAGTGGCCGCTGTTCGGTTCTGGATCTATCGGGTCTGTAGGAGTAACTGCTGCCCAGCTGGGCCCATCCGCCTGGTAGCGGGAGTTGAACTTGACCTTGCTTCTGGTGGGGCAGCGATTGGAGGGAGACGCTGCCGGAGCTCCAGGTCCAAGAGAGGCCGAACACATGGTGGTCTCTCTCTCTCTTTATCCTTGGGGGGGTCTCACCCTCTTTTGGGCGGTCCTTCAGTTTGGGCCCCACTAATTGGGTAATTATTGATCACTGTGTTCGATTTGAGCCAATAAAGGGGCCTGGATGGCTGGGTGTGTCCTAAGCGGTCATTGACCCTGTTGTTGATGCATCCTGGGTACAGGGAGTGGCGCCAAAATGTCTGGGACTGTACCGGTTACCCGAGTATCAGTCCTTTGGCGGAGATGGGCCATCAAGATGCTAATCGGTTGGGGGTTTCAATACCGTCTGGATTCCTCACTCGCAAATATCCATTCAGGCCCTGAGCCTGTCTGAACCTCGCATTGTCCGCTTTTCCCACGATGCTTTGCGACCGTCCATGTTTCTTATTGTAAGTGGCCATTCCAGATGGCTACACCTAGTTTCTCGCCGGCCTAGGGGGCATGCTGCACCTCGAGCCTTTCCACCTGGGTGTCCCAGTTAAGCAACTCAGCTTTACTTTTTGTCTCTTTACCCTTTGCAGAAGTGTCGAATTGAAACGTACGTCAACCTGTTGAAAGTGAAGCTGAACGAAGGCACTGACGACCTGGACAAGTTGGAGGCCCACCTGTACGGTATCATCGAAGATGAAAGCTGCACCTTAAAGAAATCTCACTCCAGCCCTTCCCTCAACCTGGAACAGGCCCCGGTGGTGAAGGTGAAGAGGAATGTGTCGGAACGGAGAACCTACAGGAAAATCATTCCAAGCAGACATCGAAAATTAGTATGAAAAGAATTGGAAAGCGACATTGAAAGGTCAAATATTTGATGTTAAAGAAACTGAGTGGGTCTGTGAAAACGTGCCTCACAACTGAATATGAAGGAAATCCTAAAAAAGGGAAATATTCTGGAAAAGAAATTCGTCAAGATATCAGGGAACAATTTGGGAGGGCAAGTCCTTTATTTTTGTATTTTCAACGTGAACTTTGAATTTGTTTTTTTTTGTAACTTATAGCGTTTATTGAAGTCCCTCCAGCTTTTTTAAGTATGTGGTCTCCTAGCTCCGTCGCCGGTCAGTGTGAAATGTTCTTTCCTGCCGGAGGACTGCCAAGGTTCCCAAGCGAACTGTCGCACAAAGGACTGCTTCCCGATCTGTGCCAGGCCAGTTGGGGTAGGGTGCGTGGTGGTCGGCGTGGAGCGTAAATATTGGCTGTCAGTCCCATTAATTGGACTTGGAGACATTGGCTAAGGTTTGAGCATGGTGTTCGCCAAGTTAGATGCTCCAGGCGTATCCATAAGGATTAGTAATGTGGGCAGCACGTTGGCACAGTGGTTAGCACGGCGCCAAGGACCCGGCTTCGATCCCGGCCCCGGGTCACTGTCCGTGTGGAGCTTGCACCTTCTCCCCGTGTCTGCGTGGGTTTCACCCCCACAACGCAAAGCTGTCCAGGGTAGGTGGATTGGCCGCGCTAAATTGTCCCTTAATTGGAAAAAAAGAATTGGGTACTCCAAAGATATTTTTTTTAAAAAGGAGAGCTAATGCTGTATTGTAGTCAACTGAGAAACCAATGCCTTCAGGTACAAAGGACAGAAAATGGAAGAAAAAATGGATGCGAAATATAGAAATGCCCAGAAGAGCTGAACAGAAGTTGCAGTACAAGGAATTCTGTAGAGTGCCATACAGCCAAAAGTATTAACATATATTTATTTTTAAAAACTGAACAACTCCAGTTCGTTACTCCACCCCAATTAGATAACTGACAGCTCTCTAGCAATAGTAGAATGGAAAAGGAACCCCGAGCTGTGAGCATGTTACTAAGCAACGCGTAGAGGCTGTTAACTTGGAGCCTGGTGCAGCTTTCAGTAATTTATTGGTTCCGCTTTGAGACACTTGCCTTTTGACAGCAGCTGGGCAATGCAGATATCACAGCTCAGGTAATTGTCAATCCGCAGCCTGCTTTCCATTTTTTCGACTCCGATGGAAATAAGAAGGCAGAAGAGGGGGGGGAATGGCTTTAATTTGCACAAAGTCAAAATGCCCCCCCCCCCCCCCCCCCCCCCCCAGTAAATGGTGTACGTCTGGGACCACAACTTTTCCCAATATACATTAACAATCGGGGAGGAGGAACTGAAGGCACTGTTGCTAAGTTTGCAGATGATACAAAGATCTGTAGAGGGACGGGTAGTATTGAGGAAGCACGGGGGGCTGCAGAAGGATTTGGACAGGCTAGGAGAGTGGGCAATGAAATGGCAGATGGAATACAATGTGGAAAAGTGTGAGGTTATGCACTTTGGAAGGAGGAATCTAGGCACAGAATATTTTCTAAATGGGGAAATGCTTCGGAAATCAGAAGCACAAAGGGACTTGGGAGTCCTTGTTCACGATTCTCTGAAGGTTAATGTGCAGGTTCAGTCGGCAGTTAAGAAGGCAAATGCAATGTTAACATTCATGGCGAGAGGGCTGGAATACATGAGCGGGGATGTACTTCTGAGGCTGTATAAGGCTCTGGTCAGACCCCATTTGGAATATTGTGAGCAGTTTTGGGCCCTGTATCTAAGGAATGCTGTGCTGGCCTTGGAAAGGGTCCAGAGGAGGTTCACAAGAATGATCCCTGGATTGAAGAGCTTGTTGTATGAGGAACATTTGAGGACTCTGGGTCTGTACTCGTTGGAGTTTAGAAGGATGAGGGGGGGGGATCTTATTGAAACTTACAGGATACTGCGAGGCCTGGGTAGAGTGGACGTGGAGAGGATGTTTCCACTTGTAGTAAAAACTAGAACCAGAGGACACAGCCTCAGACTGAAGGGACGATCCTTTAAAACAGAGATGAGGAGGAATTTCTTCAGCCAGAGGGTGGTGAATCTGTGGAACTCTTTGCCGCAGAAGGCTGTGGAGGCTAAATCACTGAGTGTCTTTAAGACAGAGATAGATAGGTTCTTGATTAATAAGGGGGTCAGGGGTTATGGGGAGAAGGAAGGAGAATGGGGATGAGAAAAATATCAGCCATGATGGAATGACGGAGCAGACTCGATGGGCCGAGTGGCCTAATTCTGCTCCTCTGTCTTCTGGTCGTATGGTCTATATTTCTGTCCTCTCTGTTCTTCCCTTTTGAAGGCATTGGTTTCCCGATAGGGACCAGTGGCAGGGAGCATTGTGGTCCATATGACTCCATTACTGACTGGACCAACCAGGGGATGTGTGTGTGTGTGTGTGTGTGTGTTTCTTTCTTAAAATGGTAAAATACACACAGACAACAAGCGATGGGGAGCATTAATCATTAACCTCCACAGCGTGTGGGTATCAAAGAGGGTTGATCAGTTTCTCAACCCGTGATAGCATTCGGATCAATGTTTCAACGTCCACACGAGTCGACTGAGGGACCTTTCTGCGGCTGACTTCAATTCTACTGCGCTGATTGATAATGGTGACATTGCCTCGCTCTCTCAATAGATCTCAGCACCTTCCGCATTGCAGCCAAAATCTGCTTTTACCCTGAATAAGAGGTCAAGCGTTAGCAAAGATGACTTGCGTCCCAGATCCACTCGAGCTGGGGTGCTGGGTATCTCCCAGGCTAACTAGGATCTGTGAGGGTTAGTGCCTCATGCCCCAGCGCGGCAAAGCCCGAATCAAGCGAGAGGCGTGGACTGGAGCTGGAGCCTTATCTGTGCCTCAGAGCGTTAGTGCCCCAAGCAAATCGAATTAGCGATAAGTCATTTTCACTGCAGAACTGTTAAAAAAGAAAAAAGCTCTCACAGGAACTTTTGGCACCGACAGGTCAACCTCGCACACCTCTACAGATTGCTCCAGAACTGCCAGTGTCTGATCAACTGCTTATTGAGGCTGCCCTGCCCCATGGACTGGAGTCTGCCAGCCACTCGTGCCACCCACACAGAGATGGCACAAAAGGTTCCCTCCCTGAAATGCTGCCAATGGAGGGAGCTTGCTGAGTTCAGGATGCTGCGAGTCAAATGATTCATACTGCTGCTTTTATATAGATCCCAGACGGGCTGACAGATGCTCGGCATATGCTTTTCCTCAGTTTACTGCTCCGTTTGCACTTTTTCCAGATGTTTTTCTTCAGCCTTCAGGCCTGCGTCTTTTTATTTTGTCGGTGGAACGGTTTGGATGAAATTCCAACGGGATCGAATCTCAGGTACGGACCCAATTTACGCGCAGGATACTAATCCTGGATCGAATTCGAAATCAGCGGCAAACACAATTCTAGGAGAGTCTAGAAACGGGATTTGCATTTCCCGTGGGGGGTAGAGAAAAATCCCGGGAGCGCCGGAATGCACGGCAGGTGTTTTGCAAGCGAAGACAGAAAGCAGACCAAAACGTCAGGTCAGGGAGAAGTCTGACAACTCCGGATTAAAGTCCAACAGGTTTGTTTCAAACACAAGCTTGCGCAGCACTGCTCCTTCCTGAGGTGAATGGAGAGGTGGGTTCCAGAAATAAATATATAGACAGAGTCAAAGATGCAAGACGATACTTAGAATGCGAGCATTTGCAGGTAATTAAGTCTTTACAGATCCAGAGAGATCTTTGGAACCTACCTCTTCATTCACCTGAGGAAGGAGCAGTGCTCCGAAAGCTAGTGATTTGAAACAAACCTGTTGGACTTTAACCTGGTGTTGTCAGACTTCTTACTGTGCCCACCCCAGTCCAATGCCGGCATCTCCACATCAAACTGTCAGGTGGCGGAAACTCCCGAAAAGAATGGATCGGCTCAATTCCGATGAGGGGTGTTGCCCAAAATAGTGATGTGCCTTTTGTTGACCCTCAGATATTCCCCAACCCGGCATCAGTATTTCCTGCTTCAGTTTCAATTGGTACACCCCCTGGTGCCAGCTCCATGTAATTACTCAATTTTACCTCCAGCCCCCACAAACCCTCCGAGATCTCTGCAGTCCTCCAAGTCTTGCCCATTGCGCGTCCTCCATTTTAATTGCTCCACCATTGGCAGCCGTGCCCTCAGCTGCCTCCCCCCCCCCACCGACACACACAAGCTCTGGTATTCTCTGCTACACCTCTCCGCCTTCGATACCTCTATTTCCTCCTTTAAAACACTTCTTGTCCTATTCATCTGGTCCCAGTTTTAGCCCCCGACCATGATCGTGGTTCGGTGTCAGATTTAATTTCATATCGCTCACGTGAAGCGCCTTGGGATTGTTTTACCCCATTAGAAGTGCTGTAGAAGTACAAGTGGTTGCCCGTGACAAAATTACCAATGCTCAAAATGTAAGAGCAAGGGAGGTGAATATGACAGAAAAATACAGTCGGCAAATAATAACTGTCATTCCCGTACCAGCCTCCCCGAACAGGCGCCGGAATGTGGCGACTAGGGGCTTTTCACAGTAACTTCATTTGATGGCTACTCGTGACAATAAGCCATTTTCATTTCATTAAGGGGCTGTTTAGCACACTGGGCTAAATCGCTGGCTTTTAAAGCAGACCCAGCAGGCCAGCAGCACGGTTCGATTCCCGTACCAGCCTCCCCGAACAGGCGCCGGAATGTGGCGACTAGGGGCTTTTCACAGTAACGTCATAGGGTGAAACCGGAGCACCCGGGGGAAACCCACGCAGACAACGGGGGAGAACGTGCAGACTCCGCACAGGCAGCGACCCAAGCCGGGGAATCGAAACCGGGGACCCTGGAGCTGTGAAGCAACAGTGCTAACCACTGTGCTACCATGCCGTCCTATATTGAGTTCAACCTGTGGCCAAAACACCCCCATGTTTCCTCAGAACTCAGAAATTACTGCTTGTGAAAGAGCGGATATTGCTTAGCACTTATTATATTTCTGTGGGACTGGGCCCTGTCTATTTTTCACCTTTATCTGGATAGACACGTGAACAGACGGGGTATAGAAGGATACAGGCGGTTGGCCTAGATAGGACACGTGATCGGCGCAGGCCTGGAGGGCCGAAGGGCCTGTTCCTGTGCTGTGTCGTTCTTTGAACCGCTGATGACACTTTCGGCTGCTTTCGAAGCTCTCAGCTGGCGGGAAAATTCCTTTAAAAATTGCCGATCATGCAGATGTTTCCACAGACTTGAGGGATTTTTTTTTGAAAACAAAGGTCCTTACCGAAAGGAGCCACCAGGGGGCAGCTTCTGCCTTCGCACCCGATCGGGAAGCGAGCAACCTTTAGAAGAGGAAAACTGGAGATCTGAAATAGGAACAGATCAGCTGGAAATCAGCCAGAAAATAGGTGAGGGCCTTCATCCGAATTGGAGGCATGAGGAAAAGTCCACCTTAAATGTTAACCCGTCAATTCTCGCCATACCTGGGCGGCGCAGTGGTTAGCACTGCTGCCTCACGGCGCCGAGGGCCCGGGTTCGATCCCGGCCCAGGGTCACTGTCCGCGTGGCGTTTGCACATTCTCCCCCCCCCCCCCCCCCCCCCCCGTGTCTGCGTGGGTGTCGCCCCCACAACCCAAAGATGCTCAGGGGAGGTGGATTGGCCGCGCTAAATTGCCCCTTGATTGGAAAAAAATAATTGGGTCCTCTAAATTTATTTTTTAGTTCTCTCAATACCTGCCGTGTATTTTCAACATTTCCCTCTTTAGTGGCACACGTGCACACCTCAGGTTTTGGGATTCTGAATATATGGTATTGTATAGGCAATTAAACAGACAATACTGTAGCCAAAATGTTGAATCAGTCTAAAAAGATTTATTTTACTGTTGAATGAAGTCTGCTATTTTCGTAAAAATGGACTTGTTTGCAAAATTAGTACCGTATGGTGTTACGTTACGGGAGCAGGAGTTCTTGAACGACATTTCCACGCAAGAATTTCTCCTGTTTGTAGAATACAGCTGTTGAATAAATTGACATGTTTTGTACGTTTGTTCTCTGCTTTCTCATGAGAAGTTTGGCGTACGTTTTGTTCTCCGCTGACGCCCATTCCTCTTTCGATCAGCACACACGTTCTACAGCCAGTGTTTGGGGTGGGGCACAGTTTCATGTCGAGGGGGGGGTAGGTTCAGTGGAGATGTGCGGGGGATGTTTTATTTACACAGAGGGTGGTGGTGGCCTGGAATGCGCTGCCAAGTGAGGCGGTTGAGGCAGATTCGTTAGCGACCTTTCAGACGTATCTGGATCGGCACATGAACAGACGGGGTGTAGAAGGATACAGGCCGCTGGTCTAGATAGGACACGTGATCGGCACAGGCTTGGAGGGCCGAAGGGCCCGTTCCTGTGCTGTATCGTTCTTTGTTCTTTGAACCGGCAGACATTGTTTTGGCTGCTTTCAAAGCTCTCAGCACTTTTGCCTCTGCTTCAGAAGATTCTAGGTTCAAATCCCGCTCCTATTTTTATTAAGTGTTTTAAAAATAAGTTTAAAGCATCCAATTAATTTCTTTTTCCAGTTAAGGGCACATTTTAGCACAGCCACTCCACCTACCCTGCACAGCTTTGTGTTGTGGGGGTGAGACCTGTGGTGATATGCATCACTGTAAATACACAAGGGGTTAATGTAAATACACGACAACTAAGTAACCACTAGAGGGAGCACTGGAGACGTCATGACATGCAGACATACAGCCAATGAACATGTAGAATAGGACACGACCAATGGGCAGTCAAGACAGCCAGAGGTGACACTACCACAAGGGGGTATTGCACAACCCATATATAAGGACAGGGCAGACATGCTCTGTCTCTTTCCACAGGCGACACTTAGAGTGTAGGACAGGGGCAGATCAGAAGCATCACACCCACCACGTGGCATAGAGCAGACTGGTTAGTTAGACTGAGTTACTATAGTAAGGTTAGCAGGAGAGTCGAACTCATAGCGAACTGTGCTAACGGTTCAATAAATCACACTGAACTCACTTCAAAGTCTGGAGTATCTTTTGGTCAAAGCTACATCGAGTTGCAGCCTGTGTTATCCCGGAGTACATAACACAACAAGACCCACGCAGACACAGGATGAGTGTGCAAACTCCACACGGACAGTGACCCGGGGGCCGGGGTCGAACTTGGCGCCATGAGGCAGCAGTGCTAACCGCTGTGCCGCCATGCCGCCCTCCAAGGTTTGAGCAGGAAAGCCAAGGCTGATGCATCAGGGCCGTACTGAAGGAGAGGTGCGCGGTCAGAGTTGCCTCTTTCAGATGGGACATTAACCAAGGCATAGAGCGACCCAGGTGGATTGAAAAGGCCCAATGGCCCTATTTTGAAGGAGAGCGAGGAGTTATCCCTGGGCGCCCTGACCAATATTAACATCACAAAATCAGGTTACCTGGTCATCGCTATCACGCTGCAGTTGGCGGAGATTTACTGAGTGCAGATTGGCTGCTGTATTTCCTACATTATAACTGAAATCTGACAGCAGGTAGATTAGAAACCTGTTTGCGTTCATTTTCGCATCCTATTGTTCAGTTAACAGAAGCCTGACTTTCTGTCTTAGCCTTCTGCAGCTTGAGACAGGGTGGGTTACTTATTAATGTTCCATAGAAATATAGAAAATAGGAGGAGGAGGAAGCCACTCAGCCCTTCGAGCCTGGCCCACCATTCAGTCTGATCATTGCTGATCATCCAATCCAGTAACCTGTTCCCACTTTCCACCCCGCCCCATATCCTTCGCCCCCAAGAGCGAAATCGGTTCTTGAAAACGTACACAGTAGGGTTCTCTGCCGGATCCTTCCCTTTGCCGGGTTTCCTAACGGCGTGGGGTGGCCACAATGGGAAATCCCATTGGCCGGCGGTGGGAACGGGGGCTGGAAGGATGGGGTATCCTGTCTGTAGCCACCTGAGGTGGCCACGTCCCGATTGCAAAATGGACACTTTGCAAAGAATGCAGGGAAAAATGGACAATGCTGAGAAAGCAAGCAGGTGCAAGGTATGTCTGTTGATTGGAGTTTGCAGCTCCCAGACAAGACGGATACTGCCAAACCATTAGCAGACTAATGAGCCACCTCCGGGGACAAAAGAGAAACCTTTTGGTAAACGATACCAAAGCAGCCACCCCGGCGCCAGAGGAGATTGGAACAAAGCAGGCCAACAATCAGGGCAGCCACCCCTGTATTGGAGGGAATCAATACCGATGATCAAGCTACGGTCCAATTAATTGGGACCAAGTTCAAGGACCGCCCAAGAGCACGCGAAGCCCCCTTTGGGTGTAAGAAGAAGCCCCCAAGAGAGAATCGCTCTCTTGGCCTTGGCTCTCAGCGAGGAGAGACCTGCCCAGCAGCTGCACCAGAACAAGTAAGTCCAAAGTCAATGCACGCTACGAGACAGACGCTCTTATCTGCTATTCCGTACCAGCTCAACCCCAGCAGCCTCCGAACCGGACAACGGCCATTGTTCCTCTGACTGAGTGGGCGCTCGAAGATAAGTATAGGCTTTAGTAGTAGTGGTAGTTTAGTTGGTATAGTTGGTGCATGGGTATATTTGACTGTGTGTGTAAATAAATGAGCATTGATTTTGAACTTACTAACTGGTGTATCGAGTCTTTGATCAGTATTCGGCTCTGAACCTTGTGGCGGTATCTTGAGCAAACGTAATTAGAATTAAGGGAGGCGACCATATTAACCGCCATAAACAGAGCCAATTAACAAGAGAGCATAACGAGCAACATGTCCGCAATGTGATGTACCATCGATTGTACGTGAGGCGAGTGATTTACCAAAGTCTGGCTTTAATTGACTAGAACACAGCTCTGCGGTTGTCTACAGTGGAAAGGGACGATCGTCAGGCGTCTGACCATTTATATCTCGTTAATAGAGGCGTGGTTAACTCAGCCTCTCGGCCAATCAGTCGAGAGGCACATGACCGACCAGGGCCAATGGTAAGCCGACGTTCTGGCCCAATGGCAGACGAGTATGCAGATCATATCACCACACAATGTTTTATTCTGCTTCCTGGGGTAATGAAATCCACAGGCCGACCATTCTCTGGGTGAAGAAATTTCTCCTCATCTCTGTCCGAAACGGTCCTGTATCCTCAGACTGTGTGACCCTTGGTTCTGGACACACCCAACGTCAGGAACATCCTTCCTACATCTACCCTGTCCAATCCTGTTCGAGGTTCACGAGTCTATGAAATCCCCCCCCCCCCCGTCATTCTTCTCACCTCCAGTTTCATTGAAGATCACAATTTCTCTCTTCCTGTTTGATGGGATCTAAAAATACAGCAAGGTCGGTGATTGGTCACAGGGTTGACGAGAGGCGAGGGGCAGAGTGACGTTAGCAATGCCGCTAATTTCAAGGTTCGAATGATCTGGAAATAGTTCTGCTTTGAATGACGTTTATGGCAGCCACGCCTGATAGGATTATTTCCATTTGAAGTTGCTCTTCGGCAGACAGGACAGGAGTCAAGGCATCGGGACCTCGTTCTCCGCTGACCAATGACAGCACTGGTGACAGCGTGGACCTTATTACTCAATCTCAGGCCTCCGCAGCGAGGTCATCAGCCATAACCTCAGCGGGAATGACTCCCCCCCCCCCCCCCCCCCCCCCCAACGAGTCAACCTGACCTCTTGGGAGCAGAGTGCCCCGGGATGTAGCTGTCGTGCACGCTCCCAGGGAAGTCGGAGTCGGTGGTGGCAGGCGATCTGAACATTCAGGAAGTTGAAGCTCGTCCTGTTAATTTAGGGCTCCCTCTGATGCCTTGATGCATGCATGCCATCCATTGCAGCCCTAGGCCCAGCGATGGGAGCAAATCCTGCAGTCCGGGCATCTTTGCGGGGCTGGTCTGATGCCCGGGCATATAGGGCATCCATATCCTCACGGATTCACCTGTGGGTGGAAGATTGTGATAAACCGCACAGATCCCGCTGGACTGACCAGGCGGCATAAAGGTTCAGGGCTGCAGTGACCTTCAGGACCACCGGGAGCGTATGTCTCCTCCTCCACAGGGTCCATATCTGTGAGGACGTGGCATAGGTGCCCCACCGTCTGCCTGCTGAGACGGGGTCTTCTGCGGCACATGGTGCCTGTCAGCTCATTGAATGAACAACGATGCCTGGACACCTTGGGCCACGGCTCGCCTCCCCTTCGGGGTACCTGGCTGATGAGCAGCTAGGACTTCAGGGTGTGCGATGGCAACTGCCTCCATGGTACTGCCGCTCCTGGAGTTCAGGCATCAACGTTTGCTGGACAGGCAATGCACTAACCACCTCCGGGTCACAGGACCTGTTCCCTCGCGGAGAGTTGAGGAACGTGGAGCGATAGCGCAACTAACGAGGCTAATTCCTCATTTGAAATAGCCTTCAGCTGTGAAGCTAGAGGCTGCTCACAGTCAAAGGGAGTCAATCTGAATTTCCGGAGAGAAGCAACTGTGCCCTGGGAGAGTTTGAGAGGTCAAGGCTGTTGTCATGGTTGCCCCTGGTATGGGTCCCCGCAATAGTTAAAGATGTGAAGGCGTGCAAAGCCCCCCCTCAGCCCCCGCAGCGAACCCAACCTGGAACGCTTCACCCTCCCCCCCTCCGACCCAGCCCGAGCCCCCTGAGGTCCCCACCCTTCCCCACCCCCCACAACCCCGCCTCGAGCATGGGTGCCCTTGCGCTGCCTGAAAAATGGAAATGGCGACTCCTCACGTCCCCTCAGTGGCCAACTTCACACGTTGTTGAAAAGGACGCCCACGCCTGATTGGGGAGTCCTGGGAGAGCGCTGCGTTCGACTTCAATGCTGTTAATGAGAATGAAATGAATGCAAACTAGGGTTAATGTTAACTCGCCCGATTTGTGCAACCGTTTTGATGAATCCCAAAATAGCTCGGGCCTGACGCAAATCTCAATTTTGCCCTCCGGTTTCCGTCCAGATCTGCGCCGGCCCTAACACTGGCTTAGCGCAGTGGGCTAAACATGCTTGACATGCAGAACAAGGCCAGCAGCGCGGGTTCAATTCCCGTACCGGCCTCCCCGAACAGGCGCCGGAATGTGGCGACTAGGGGCTTTTCACAGTAACTTCATTGAAGCCTACTCGTGACAATAAGCGATTATTAGTTGCTGAATCACATTGTGATATCAAAATGACGCTATGATGCTGTTCTAAAACCTGAATATTTAGGAAAGAGGACCCTGCTCAGAATCCAAAAAGGAGGCCATACTTGGAGCTTTTCACAGTAACTTAATTGAAGCCTACTTGTGACAATAAGCAATTTTCATTTCATTTCATTTCATACCTGACAAAACCTTATTGAATTCCGTTGAAATGACAGGACTGATCCAGAAAGGTATTCAATTGGTGTGTTTGGAGTTCTGAAAAGCCTGTGTTAATAATAATCTTTACATTAACGCCGCAATGAAGTTACTGTGAAAAGCCCCTAGTTGCCACACTCCGGTGCCTGTTCGGGTACACAGAGGGAGAATTCAGAATGTCCAATTCACCCTAACAAGCACGTCTTTCGGGGACTTGTGGGAGGAAAGCGGAGCACCCGGAGGAAACCCACGCCGACACGGAGGAGGACGTGCAGACAGTGACCCGAGCCGGGAATCGAACCCGGAACCCTGGCGCTGTGAAGCAACAGTGCTAACCACTGTGCCGTGAGTACCGGATAGTCGTACTAGAGTCAGAATGAAGCAGGGTTTTCCCTGTGGGCTCCAGGACCCTGTAGTGAGGCTCAAACTGGAGCTAGAGCCCCGTATTCTGTGGCAAAGAGTCACTCACTTCCCTGCGATGTTTCCTGAATTGGGCCATTATTGCCCAGAGGGGCAGCACGTGTGCTCTCGAAACTGGAGGGCCAATGGGAGGCCTTTCAGCCTGAGGTATCAGCAGGTTGCCATGGCAACAAGTGAGGGTGCTCCAGATCCCCACAACGCCGCCCCCCCCCCCCCCCCCCCCCCCCCCACACACACACACAAAATGGAGGCACCTGTTCCCCGCCTATTTGGACTTTTAAGTGAAGAAACAGCTCTTTGCTGGCAAGGGGGAGTGGACATCACAGAGCGGCCTATACCTGGATCCCTCAGCCTTCCTCCATGAGGCTGTGACCACACTGCTAAACAGTCCCCCCCACCACCTGCGGGAAAATCCAAGTCAGGCTCCTTCAGTAGGCCCTGAACCGCCCTCGAGGGCAGCACGGTAGCCCAAGTGGGTAGCACTGTGGCTTCACAGGCGCCAGGGCCCCGGGTTCGATTCCCGGCTTGTGTCACTGTCTGTGCGGAGTCTGCACATCCTCCCCGTGTCTGCGTGGGTTTCCTCCGGGTGCTCCGGTTTCCTCCCGCAGTCCAAAGACGTGCAGGTTAGGTGGATTGGCCGCGATAAATTGCCCTTAGTGACCAAGAGGCCAGGAGGGGTTATTGGGTTACGGGGATAGGGTGGAAGTGAGGGCTTAAGTGGGTCGGTGCAGACTCGATGGGCCGAATGGCCTCCTTCTGCACTGTATGTTCTATATTCTACCTCAATTGGCCATCCACTGCCTGTGGCTAGGTAGCTCTGTCTGCCCCCATCCTGTCTCTGGGGAAACGATCCGCAGGCAGGATGGAATTTCGGGAATGGACATGCACAGCCGGTGGTGCAAGGTTCCATTGTAATCCCAAACAGGGAACATACATCGACAGCATTTTCTATTTGTATAGCTTCTTAAAATAATGAAAGGTCCCTAAGGCACATTCATAAACACATTATAAGACAAAGTATGGCACGGGGCCACAAAAGCGGGTATTAGGTGCAATGAATAGAAGCATGGATAAAGAGGGTAATTAAAGAAGGGAGGAGTGGGGTCAGGAGGGAAATCTAGAGGTTCGGGCCCAGCAGGCCTGGTCGCCAATCTAGAAGTCAGCAGTGTGAGGGAATACTCTCCACTTGCCTGGATGAGTGCAGCTCCCAACAACACTCAAGAAGCTCCACACCATCCAGGACAAAGCAGCCCCGCTTGATCGGCACCCCATCCACAAACATTCACTCCCCCCCCACCGACGCACAGTGGCAGCCGTGTGTACCATCTACAAGATGCACTGCAGCAACTCACCAAGGCTCCTTCGACAGCACCTTCCAAACCCACGGCCTCTACCATCTAGAAGGACAAGGGCAGCAGATACCTGGGAACCCCACCACCTGGAGGTTCCCCTCCAAGTCACTCACCGCCCCGACTTATAGAATTTACAGCGCAGAAGGAGGCCATTCGGCTCATCGAGTCTGCACCGGCCCTTGGAAAGAGCACCCGATTGAAGCCCACGCCTCCACCCTAACCCAATAACCTCACTTAACCGTTTTGGGCAATTTAGCACGGCCAATCCACCTAACCCGCACATCTTTGGACTGTGGGAGGAAACCGGAGCACCCGGAGGAAACCCACGCAGACACGGGGGGAGAACGTGCAGACTCCGCACAGACAGCGACCCAAGCCGGGAATCGAACCTGGGACCCTGGAGATGTGACACAGCTGTGCTAACCACTGTGCCAGCCCTTGGAAATATATCGGCCACACCTTCACTGTCGCTGGGTCAAAATCCTGGAACTCCCTCTCTAACAGCACTGTGGGTGTACCTACACCCCACGGCCCGCAGCGGCTCAAGAAGGCGGCTCACCCACCACCTTCTCGAGGGGCAATTAGGGATGGGCAACAAATGCTGGGGCCTAGCCAGGTTTGGGGAGGGGGGGGGCGGGTGTTCATGGCCGTGTTTGAGGAGCCCTTCGTTGCCAGGGGCGACGGGAGGTGGGGGGGGGGGAGGAAAATACTTACAAACTGCAGAGTTGTGTGTTGGGGAGTTTGTTCCCTGAATTGCTTATGTTTTGTAACCTTTTATATACATTTGGAATAAAATACATTTTTAAAAAAAAAGGTTAGGGAGCTTTTTAATGAAAATAGAGTGCAGGACGCCACAGGGCCCTGTAGCAAACGCAAGCTAGAGTACGCCAGGGAGTAATGAGTTAGAGATGCCAATCTAGCGTTTCAAAAGGCTGCTCGAATGAAACATCATTAAAGTCTCTTGCACACAACACATTTTAATAGGGAAGTGAGCAAATAGTTTAAAGATCATTTCACTGAAGATGCGAAAGCAAAACATCTTTTATAGTCAGCGATGTAAAACCATCAAGCAAAGCAGTGCAAAATGCAGCCACTGTAGGGGGGCCTTACTCCAGCACTGCATTCTAAAGGATGCTTCATTGTAACTTTTGTTCCTCAGTTAGATGCATTAGGTAAACAAACAGTGGAGCCCGAACTTCATTAGCACCCTATTAACTCGGCAGGAGATCCACTCCAGGCTCCACTTCACTCTCTCTTATTCAAAGATTAGCTTTAAAGACACTCAGAAAGAGACTGCAGGAAACCCTTAAAAAGAAGGGATTAAAAAGTTTCGTCAGCACGTTCTTCATCAGTGCACAGCGTAATGATGAGGTGACTCTGGTGAACACTCACTCAAAAGCCATTGAGAATGCAGAGCAGTATTTTCAGCAGGCTTCTATGTCCGACTGTCTGGCCGCACTGTGAAAACACTCGGATGGACAAAGTAGCACTTATACAAGTACACGGCTGACTCCAGCTCAGACAAGCTCTTGCTCCAAGGCTGGGAGATTCATCAGAGGTACATAAGAATTAGGGGCAGGAATAAGCCATTCGGCCCCTTGAGCTTTCTGCGGTGTCCAATAACGCATGCCTGATCTGATTGTGACTGCAATTCCACTTTCCAGACTGCCCCCATAACCTGTGACTCTGGCCAATCAAAAATCTATCTAACTCAGCCTTGAATATCTAACACAGCCTTGACTAAACTCAGCCTTGAATACTGACCTAACTCAGCCTTGAATATCTATGTAACTCAGCCTTGAATATCTAACACAGCCTTGACTATCTATCTAACACAGCCTTGACTATCTATCTAACTCAGCCTTGAATATCTATCTAACTCAGCCTTGAATATCTATCTAACTCAGCCTTGAATATCTATCTAACTCAGCCTTGAATATCTATCTAACACAGCCTTGAATATCTATCTAACTCAGCCTTGAATACTTACCTAACTCAGCCTTGAATATCTAACACAGCCTTGAATATCTATCTAACACAGCCTTGAATATCTATCTAACACAGCCTTGAATATCTATCTAACACAGCCTTGAATATCTATCTAACTCAGCCTTGAATATCTATCTAACTCAGCCTTGAATATCTATCTAACTCAGCCTTGAATATCTATCTAACTCAGCCTTGAATATCTATCTAACTCAGCCTTGAATACTTACCTAACTCAGCCTTGAATATCTACCACAGCCTTGAATATCTATCTAACTCAGCCTTGAATATCTATTTAACTCAGCCTTGAATACTTACCTAACTCAGCCTTGAATATCTAACACAGCCTTGAATATCTATCTAACTCAGCCTTGAATATCTATCTAACTCAGCCTTGAATATCTATCTAACACAGCCTTGAATATCTATCTAACACAGCCTTGAATATCTAACACAGCCTTGAATATCTATCTAACACAGCCTTGAATATCTAACACAGCCTTGAATATCTATCTAACTCAGCCTTGAATATCTATCTAACTCAGCCTTGAATATCTAACACAGCCTTGAATATCTATCTAACTCAGCCTTGAATATCTATCTAACTCAGCCTTGAATATCTATCTAACTCAGCCTTGAATATCTATCTAACACAGCCTTGAATATCTATCTAACTCAGCCTTGAATACTTACCTAACTCAGCCTTGAATATCTAACACAGCCTTGAATATCTATCTAACACAGCCTTGAATATCTATCTAACACAGCCTTGAATATCTATCTAACTCAGCCTTGAATATCTATCTAACTCAGCCTTGAATATCTATCTAACACAGCCTTGAATATCTATCTAACACAGCCTTGAATATCTAACACAGCCTTGAATATCTATCTAACACAGCCTTGAATATCTAACACAGCCTTGAATATCTATCTAACTCAGCCTTGAATATCTATCTAACTCAGCCTTGAATATCTATCTAACTCAGCCTTGAATATCTATCTAACACAGCCTTGAATATCTATCTAACTCAGCCTTGAATACTTACCTAACTCAGCCTTGAATATCTAACACAGCCTTGAATATCTATCTAACACAGCCTTGAATATCTATCTAACACAGCCTTGAATATCTATCTAACTCAGCCTTGAATATCTATCTAACACAGCCTTGAATATCTATCTAACTCAGCCTTGAATACTTACCTAACTCAGCCTTGAATATCTACCACAGCCTTGAATATCTATCTAACACAGCCTTGAATATCTATCTAACACAGCCTCGAATATCTATCTAACACAGCCTTGAATATCTATCTAACACAGCCTTGAATATCTATCTAACACAGCCTTGAATATCTATCTAACACAGCCTCGAATATCTATCTAACTCAGCCTTGAATATCTATCCAACACAGTCTTGAATATCTATCTAACACAGCCTCGAATATCTATCTAACACAGCCTTGAATATCTATCTAACACAGCCTTGAATATCTTACTAACACAGCCTTGAATATCTATCTAACACAGCCTTGAATATCTATCTAACACAGCCTTGAATATCTATCTAACTCAGCCTTGAATATCTAACACAGCCTTGAATATCTAACACAGCCTTAAATATCTCTCTAACACAGCCTTGAATATCTATCTAACACAGCCTTGAATATCTAACACAGCCTTGAATATCTATCTAACACAGCCTTGAATATCTAACACAGCCTTGAATATCTATCTAACACAGCCTTGAATATCTATCTAACACAGCCTTGAATATCTAACACAGCCTTGAATATCTATCTAACACAGCCTTGAATATCTAACACAGCCTTGAATATCTATCTAACACAGCCTTGAATATCTATCTAACACAGCCTTGAATATCTATCTAACACAGCCTTGAATATCTAACACAGCCTTGAATATCTATTCCTTCTTGGGAATAGAATTCCACATACTTACGGCCCGCTGAGCGGAAGCAATTCTCATCTCCATCCCAAATGGGAGACTCCTATTTTCAACCTCTCAGCATCCACGCTCTCAAGTCCCCCCACCCCACCCCCCCCCCCCCCCCCCCCCCACCCCCCAGAATTAGACCTGGTACTTACCAGCGGGACCTGGCTCTGTGGGCGGCCTCCGGGGTCCTTGGGGGTGGGGGCCGAGGGGGGATCTGGCCCCAGGGGGTTCCCCCACGGTGGCCTGGCCTGCGATCGGGGCCCACTGATCTGCAGGCGGGCCTTTGCCGCGGTGGGGCACTCTTTCCCTCCGCACCGGCTGCTGTGGACCTCCGCTATGGCCGGAGTGGAGAAGAACCCCCCTGGGTATGCGCTGGGATGACGCCGGCACACGCTGGCACTCCCGCGCATGCGCCAACTCGCACCGGCTGGCGGAGGCCCTTTGGCCCCGGTTGGCGTGTCGCCAACCCCACTAGGGCTGGGTTATTTGATGAACAAAGGGCACGATCCGATGGCTACACTACGCTGGCAAAGCAGTTTGCAGCGTGGCCGCTAAAAGCTGGGAAACCCTGCTCCCCGGATCTACCCGGCCCGCATCACCTCACGCGATCGCGTTGTGATGCAAATCTCACTCATCGTGGGCGGACTCACTTTTTGGCAAGTCGGAATATTAAAGTGAGGTTGTTGTCTAACTTCCTGAGGTTCCTGAGACTGGGATTCTTCCTCTTTGCTTCAGAGAATTCCTACGAGCCGTTTGGTACTCGTCTCCACCAGACCTGCCTGGGCGACATTTCCAATGACTGTGGCGCCTGAGATTGTGAAAGGCCCATTTTAATGCCAGGCTTTCTTTCGTCATTTAATCACATTTACCAGTCTAATCCCTTCCCTACCTTTCCCTGTCCACCTAACCTTGAATATTGACATAAGCTTTGCCTCAATCCTTGATCGCTGTGGTGAATGTAACTCCGTAATTCACACTGTATTGTATATACATGAGAGCATGCATTGATAAGCGCAGTTGCGTTGTCCGGCCACTAGGGGGAGTAGCGCTGGGAATGCTTAGGAGTTTGTACAGGGCTCCACCCTTGGCTCCGCCCACGACTCCTCCCCCTGGACTGCTGTACAAATACCAATGCTCAGAGCCAGTCGTTCAGTTCATCGAGAGTTCAACGTGGAGCAGGCTGGCTCTGTTGTAAGTAGATTAAAACCACTGTTCATTTCTTAAAGCACGTGTCTAGTGAATTGATGGTTCCATCAATCGCTAACCCCAGAAATGAATTTCGCAGCCTGATAAACCATTGCAAGCAATTCATTGCTGTCTACCTGGCGTTACCCTCTCCCTGGACTTTTTCTTTTGCTAATGAAATGAAATGAAAATCACTTATTGCCACAAGTAGGCTTCAAAGAAGTTACTGTGAAAAGCCCCTAGTCGCCACATTCCGGCGCCTGTCCGGGGGGGCTGGTACGGGAATCGAACCGTGCTGCTGGCCTGCTTGGTCTGCTTTAAAAGCCAGCGATTTAGCCCAGTGAGCTAAACCAGCCCGGACTGACAGCAGAAGGAACTCCAGATCCGTCAGGTTGCCAAGCATAAACTGTACCGCTTTAAAGCTTTATTTATCATAGAATTATCATAGAATTGACAGTGCAGAAGGAGGCCATTTGGCCCATCGAGTCTGCACCGGCTCTTGGAAAGAGCACCCCACCCAAGGTCAACACCTCCACCCTATCCCCATAACCCAGTAACCCCACCCAACACTAAGGGCAATTTTGGACACTAAGGGCAATTTATCATGGCCAATCCACCTAACCCGCGCATCTTTGGACTGTGGGAGGAAACCGGAGCACCCGGAGGAAACCCACGCACACACGGGGGAGAATGTGCAGGCTCCGCACAGACAGTGACCCAGCGGGGAAGCGAACCTGGGACCCTGGAGCTGTGAAGCCATTGTGCTACCCACAATGCTACCGTGCTGCCCTACATTTGCTACATGCACAGAGATCGAAAACAGAGAAATGCAGCTACCCCGTCACAATCTGTTCCTTCAAAGCCTGTAGGTAGACATCATAGATCAAAGATAGATCTCATCATTACTGTGAGCTGCGAAGTATGGCAGTCGTCGAACACCCAAGTTTTCAAGAACATATTCATTATATGAAGGTGGAATTTAGTCATTCGTGTGAACATCATTGTCATTAATGGACAAGATACCCATTTAAGTAATGATGTCAAAACACACAAGGGCTCAGCTTGCTGTAGAAATTACAAAACCAACTGTTGCACCTCTTTGTAAAATTGTGATTCTCCAAAATGCCTCAAAGCATTTTGCAAATAAGAATCAGAGAATTTGAATCATAGAATTTACAGTGCAGAAGGAGGCCATTCGGCCCATCGAGTCTGCACTGGCTCTTGGAAAGAGCACCCTACCCAAGGTCAACACCTCCACCCTATCCCCATAACCCATATAATCTTTATTGTCACAAGTAGGCTTACATTAACACTGCAATGAAGTTACTGTGAAAAGCCCCTCGTCGCCACATTCCGGCGCCTGTTCGGGTACACAGAGGGAGAATTCAGAATGTCCCTAACAAGCACGTCTTTCGGGACTTAGATTTCATAGAATTTACAGTGCAGAAGGAGGCCATTCGGCCCATCGAGTCTGCACCGGCTCCTGGAAAGAGCATCCTACCCAAGGTCAACACCTCCACCCTATCCCCATAACCCAGCAACCCCATCCAACACTAAGGGCAATTTTGGACACTAAGGGCAATTTATCACGGCCAATCCACCTAACCCGCACATCTTTGGACTGTGGGAGGAAACCGGAGCACCCGGAGCAAACCCACGCACACACGGGGGGAACGTGCAGACTCCGCACAGACAGTGACCCAAGCCGGGAATCGAACCTGGGACCCTGGAGCTGTGAAGCGATTGTGCTATCCACAATGCTACTGTGCTGCCCCCTGTGGGACACTTGTGGGAGGAAACTGGAGCAAACCCACACAGACACGGGGAGAAAGTGCAGACTCCGCACAGACAGTGACCCAAGCCGGGAATTGAACCCGGGTCCCTGGCGCTGTGAAGCTACAATGCTAACCCCTGTGCTACAGTGCTGCCCAACTATTGGCCAAGACCGGTATTAAATTCTCAGTAAAGGTGAGGCCAGCAAAGGTAGGGGCTGGTTTAGCTCACTGGGCTAAATCGCTGGCTTTTAAAGCAGACCAAGGCAGGCCAGCAGCACGGTTCGATTCTCGTACCAGCCTCCCCGAACAGGCGCCGGAATGTGGCGACTAGGGGCTTTTCACAGTAACTTCATTGAAGCCTACTCGTGGCAATAAGCGATTTTCATTTCATTTTCATGAGGAAAATGTTTGAGTCTTTGCAAGCTGCCAAGCTGAAACTGAGCGAGGAGCAATATGGTAATGAAGAAAGGACGGTAACGTGTGTTCTGAGATCTGAAAACTCACCAGAACTATCGGAGAGTTTCCAAATTGCGATCAAACATGGAACTAGAAAAGTGATTAACTTTTTTTAAAAATAATTTTTATTCAAATTTTTCAACAACAAATTCTCTCCCAACAATAAAATAAACAAGGCATAGAAAAAAACAAAGAGAAAAGCCCCCCCCCAATACAAAGCAATAAATTAATAACAAAAAAGAAAGTAGCAATCGTACAGTCGCAGAAACGAACCCCCTTAACTGACCCATAGCACCCCCCCTTACCTCCCCAGCACCCGGGTTGCTGCTGAGATTGACCACCCTCTTACCCTCCGCCAGGAAATCGAGAAAGGGCTGCCACCGCCCGAAGAACCCTTGTACCGACCCCCTCAGGGCAAACGTAACCTTCTCCAGCCTGATGAACCCGGCCATGTCATTGATCAAGGCCTCTGGGCTCGGGGGCTTCGCGTCCCTCCACTGTAAGAGAATCCTACGCCGGGCTACTAGAGACGCAAAGGCCAGGGTACCGGCCTCTCTCGCCTCCTGCACTCCCGGCTCCGATGCTACCCCAAAGATCACGAGCCCCCAGCCCGGTTCCACCCTGGAACCGACCACCTTGGACAAGGTTCCTGCCACCCCCTTCTAAAACCCCTCCGACACCGGACACGCCCAGAACATGTGGGTGTGATTCGCTGGGCCTCCTGAACACCTCCCACACCTGTCCTCTCCCTCAAAGAACCGGCTCATCCTGGCCCCCGTCATGTGTGCCCTATGCAGCACCTCCCGCTGAATTAAGCTGAGCCGTGCGCAAGAAGAGGACGAATTCACCCTCCCCAGGGCGTCCGCCCACGTCCCCTCGTCGATTTTCTTTTTAACGAAGACTTCTGCTGAGTAAATTATTTTGCACTTTGTGCTTAAAATCGAGGCTGCCACGTCTGAAATAGTGGAGTGGTGCAGCGACAACAATCTCTCCCTCAATGCCAGCAAAGAGCTGGTCATTGACTTCAGGAAGCAAAGCACTGTAGACACCCCTGTCAGCATCAACGGGGCCGAGGTGGAGATGAGGAATTGAACAAACGAATGTGATATAAAATAGGATGTTAGAACAATGTAGAGGATAGAGCCGGTCTGATGGTAGTGAGTTAGCAGGCAAAGAACAAAGAAATTGAGCAAAGCATGAGCAGGAAGGGGGGAGGGGAGCCTCGTGCAGAGGATGGTGAAAAGGATTCTGGGTAACAAGAGGCCCAGGGTTGAGGAATGTGAAGTGAGCCAATCAGGATATATGGCCAGGTCAGGAGGTGTATAGGATGACCTATGGGAATCTTGTATGTGAAACGTGATGCCATTTGAATGATATGTGCAGAGATCTCTTTGTCTTCGATCTCACTTGGTTCTGGAAGTTTCAAGAGACTGTATGTGATCTGATTCTCTATAGAGCGGGTCAGCCTTGCAAGTTGTTTAAAAATAAATAATACCATACCTACAGATCCCTCTCGAGTTTTATTGAGGCCAGACTGACGAGTAAAGAACTGAATTTGTCAGAGATGGTTAGCAGTTTCAAATTCCTAGGGGTGCATATCTCCAAAAATCTGTCCTGGTCCACTCACGTCAACGCTATCACCAAGAAAGCACAACAGCGCCTATACTTCCTCAGGAAACTAAGGAAATTCGGCATGTCCACATTAACCCTTACCAACTTTTACAGATGCACCAGAGAAAGCATCCTATCTGGCTGCATCACAGCCTGGTATGGCAACTGCTCGGCCCAGGACCGCAAGAAACTTCAGAGAGTCGTGAACACCGCCCAGTCCATCACACAAACCTGCCTCCCATCCATGGACTCCATCTACACCTCACGCTGCCTGGGGAAAGCAGGCAGCATAATCAAAGATCCCTCCCACCCGGCTTACTCACTCTTCCAACTTCTTCCATCGGGCAGGACATAGAACATAGAACAGTACAGCACAGAACAGGCCCTTCGGCCCTCAATGTTGTGCCCAGCCATGATCACCCTACTCAAACCCACGTATCCACCCTATACCCGTAACCCAACAACTCCCCCCTTAACCTTACTTTTATTACGACACTACGGGCAATTTAGCATGGCCAATCCACCTAACCCGCACATCTTTGGACTGTGGGAGGAAACCGGAGCACCCGGAGGAAACCCACGCACACAGGGGGAGGATGTGCAGACTCCACACAGACAGTGACCCAGCTGGGAATCGAACCTGGGACCCTGGAGCTGTGAACCACCATGCTACCCTGCTGCCCCTTAAAAAGGAGATACAGAAATCTGAGAACACGCATGAACAGACTCAAAAACAGTTTCTTCCCCGCTGTTACCAGACTCCTACACGACCCTCTTATGGACTGACCTCATTAACACTACACCCTGTATGCTTCATCCGATGCTGGTGCTTATGTAGTTACATTGTAAACCTTGTGTTGCCCTATTATGTATTTTCTTTTATTCCCTTTTCTTCCCATGGACTGAACGATCTGTTCAGCTGCTCGCAGAAAAATACTTTTCACTGTACCTCGGTACACGTGACAATAAACAAATCCAATCCAAATAGGACTGGCGTAAATTTAAATCCGCCAATTTAGTTGAGTATTTCCCCATGCTTGTCACAACCTGTTGGATGCTCAGCAGAAAGGATCTGTATTACCCATGATTTACAAAATTATATCTACATTATTGTTCAGCCGCATTCTGAGTTCACACACCGTAGTGTTCGGAACTAAGCTGAAATACTGAATTAGCAGCAGTAGCTACAGCAGGAGTAACACCAGAGGGCTACAATCAAGTCGTATGGATGTTCAAGGCTGTTAGGAAGGAAAGAAAAACTCAAACTGATACAGCAGTAACTTCATTTGAAGCCTACTTGTCACGATAAGCGATTTTCATTTCATTTCAATTCAGTGTGGCCAATCCACATACCCTGCACATCTTTAGGTTGTGTGGGGGGTGAAACCCACGCAGACACGGGGAGAATGTGCAAACTCCGCACGGACAGTGACCCAGGGCCGGGATCGAACCTGGGACCTCGGAGCCGTGAGGTAGCAGTGCTAACCACTGCGCCGCCGCCCCGCCCCACACAGCATCTTTCATAACCACAGAACACCACAAAAGCACTTTGCAGCCAAATGATCATTTTTGAAAATGAGTCCGTTTCGTCCAATAGGAAAGGGCGGAATTTGAACGAAAGCACGATCCGACAAGTAGAAATGTGACCATATTGGGATAATCTATTTTGGTGATGTTTATTGAGGGGTGAATGTGGACCAAGACGCCAAGGATAACCCTTCTCCGGAATGATACAACCGAGGTGAATGGCCACGGCTCATAGAATCATAGAATTCACAGTGCAGAAGGAGGCCATTCGGCCCATCGAGTCTGCACAGGCCCTGAGAAAAAATTCTACCTAACCCACCAGGGCTGGTTTAGCTCAGTGGGCTAGACAGCTGGTTTGTGATGCAGAACTAGGCCAGCAGCGCGGGTTCGATTCCCGTACCGGCCTCCCCGAACAGGCGCCGGAATGTGGCGACTAGGGGCTTTTCACAGTAACTTCATACTTGTGACAATAAAAGATCTTTACCGTTATTTTCATGCCTCCGCCCTATCCCAGTAACCCCCACCTACCCTCTTTGATCACTAAGGGCAATTTAGGACGGTCAAGAACTGCGACCCGATCGACAATGCTCACCTTGCTGGTCAAGCAGAATCTCCCTCCAGTAACGTGACACCTTCAACTTGCAGTTTAACATGATAATGCGGACGATTATTGCTCAATTACGTTCGAGGTGCATTTAGCTGACATGAACGAGACTCCCCAGAACAAAACGAGTGTGGCGTGTTTGAAGAACGAGGCCACTTTAACGAGTATTCCTCACAGCATAAAACAAATATTTTGCATCTCTGCAATTCATTGCAGCCAGACTCTGAGCCCAGTTTGAAAAAGGTAACACTCACTCGAAGACTTTCAATAGCCCGATTTCTGTTCTCTGGTAAATGAATGTATGCTGAGGTTAATGTCCTGTAAAGCTGACCTTTCACCCTGAATTGGCTGTCCTGTCCAGTGCCTGCTGGTGGAGGAAATAGGAAGGCACCCAAATGAAACAGCTAGAAGCACTGTTTAGTGTCTTTGAACACATGTCCTGTAATCAACCTCTCAAAGTGAAGGTCTCGGCAGCCAACGCTTCAGTAGAGGGCTGCTCAGATTTTACATATTCCAACCACGAAGTGCATTCTGCATGTGAATTCTGTTTGCTGAAATTAAACGATGCCTGTCTCTCTCTCCCTCTCGCCCTCTACTCTATTCAGACAGAGAGCGTAGCCTGTCATACAGATATGGGGCGGAATTCTCCGTAACGGCCGCCGCCGTCGTGAAACGCGGAGTGTTTCACGATGGTGTCGGAGGCCGCTCCTCGCCCCCTATTCTCCCCCCACCCCGGGGAGCTAGGAGTGGCGTTTCGTGAAACTTGGCCGCCGGGCCTTGACGCTGGTGTCAAAGCGGCTCGCCGATAAAGACGTGGCCAGCGGCGCCTTAGTGACGTCAGCCGCGCATGCGCGGTTTCCGTCTTTCCCTCTGCTGCCCCCGCAAGACGTGGCAGCTTGAGCTTGCGGGGCGGCGAGGGGCGTGGGCACCGATCGCGGGCCAGTCCCCTCCCGAGCACGGCCGTGGTCCTCGATCCCCTCTCCGCCCCCCACAAGCCCCAAACTTACCTTTGGCGCTACGTTCACGCCGGCAGCGACCAGGTGTGGTTGCCGCCGGCGTGAACATGTCGGGAGCGTCAGGCCGCTCGGCCCATCCGGGCCGGAGAATCGCGGGTCGCCGTGAAAAATGGGGACCCGCGCTTCTCCGAGCGGCGTGTCGCAAAACGCTACACACCATTTTGGGGAGGTGGGAGAATCGCGGGGGGTGCCTGGGAAGCGGAGAATCACGCCCCATGGTTCACAAGCTGGAAAGATAGGTGGCTAGAGAGAAGTTTTTAAAAATTACAAAAACCTCCCGTTACAAAAGCCTCTCACATTTGCACCTCACATTGGGCAACAAGATGGACGTGTTGTAAAATGAATGTATATTTCCTCTGCGATGTTGGGGCATTCTTCACAATAGTTATTGAACCTATTCTTCAGTTATTTACTATAATAATATTCTTTATTAGTGTCACAAGTAGGCTTACAGTAACACTGCAATGAAGTTACTGTGAAAAGCCCCTAGTCGCCACATTCCGGCGCCTGTTTGGGTACACAGAGTGAGAATTCAGAATGTCAAATTTACCTAACAAGCACGTCTTTCGGGACTTGTGGGCAACACGGTAGCATGGTGGATAGCACAATTGCTTCACAGCGCCATGGGCCCAGGTTCGATTCCGGCTTGGGTCACTGTCTGTGCGGAGTCTGCATGTTCTCCCCCGTGTGTGCGTGGGTTTCCTCCGGGTGCTCCGGTTTCCTCCCACAGTCCAAAGATGTGCAGGTTAGGTGGATTGGCCATGATAAATTGCCCTTAGTGTCCAAAATTGCCCTTAGCGTTGGGTGGGGTTACTGGGTTACGGGGATAGGGTGGAGGTGTGGGCTTAAGACCATAAGACCATAAGACATGGGAGTGGAAGTAAGGCCATTCGGCCCATCGAGTCCCCTCCACCATTCAATCATGGTTGATTTCAACTCCATTTACCCGCTCTCTCCCCATAGCCCTTAATTCTTCGAGAAATCAAGAATTTATCAATTTCTGTCTTAAAGACACTCAATGTCCCGGCCTCCACCGCCCTCTGTGGCAATGAATTCCACAGACCTACCACTCTCTGGCTGAAGAAATTTCTCCTCATCTCTGTTCTAAAGTGACTCCCTTTTATTCTAAGGCTGTGCCCCCGCGTCCTAGTCTCCCCTGCTAATATAAACAACTTCCCTACGTCCATCCTATCCAAGCCATTCATTATCTTGTACGTTTCTATTAGATCTCCCCTCAACCTCCTAAACTCCAATGAATATAATCCCACGATCCTCAGACGTTCATCGTATGTTAGGCCTACCATTCCTGGGATCATCCGTGTGAATCTCCGCTGGACCCGCTCCAGTGCCAGTATGTCCTTCCTGAGGTATGGGGCCCAAAATTGCTCACAGTATTCTAAATGGGGCCTAACTAGTGCTTTATAAAGCCTCAGAAGTACATCCCTGCTTTTATATTCCAAGCCTCTTGAGATAAATGACAACATTACATTTGCTTTCTTAATTACGGACTCAACCTGCAAGTTTACCTTTAGAGAATCCTGGACTAGGACTCCCAAGTCCCTTTGCATGGCTTGGGTGGGGTGCTCTTTCCAAGAGCCGGTGCAGACTCGATGGGCTGAATGGCCTCCTTCTGTAAATTCTATGAAACCAAAGCACCCGGAGGAGACCCACGCAGACACCGGGGGGGGGGGGGGGGGGGGGGGGGGACTCCGCACAGACAATGACCCAAGCCCGGAATCGAACCTGGGTCCCTGGCGCTGTGAAGCAATTGTGCTAACCACTGTGCTACCAGTCACTGCACATGCTCTCATTCACTTGATTTAGCCAGCACGCCTTTGATGTAGCAAAATATCCCTGGACTTAATAGGAGCATTATTAAAGAGAACTTGATACCGGGCCAGATAAGGAGATCGCCAAAAAGCTTGGTCCGAAGGTTAGGTATTAAAAAGCATCCTGGAGGAGGAAATAGGGGTGGAAAGGGAAAAGCGTTTAGGGAGCGAATTTCCAGAGCTTTCGGGACAAGAGGCAGCTGATCGCACGGCTGCCTGTTATGGAGTGATTAAATCTGGGAATGTGCAAGCTGCCAGGTCTGGAGGAGATTGCAGATTTAGGTTTGAGGCTGGGGCGGGGGATTTTAAAACTAGGATGTAAGTTTTAAATCGGCGGCATTGGTCAACCTGGATCCAATGTTGGTCAGTAAGCGTAGGCGAGGGTGAAGGGTGAATGGGATTTGGGGCGAGCAGACACAGGCAGAGTTTCGGATGTCCTTAAGTTGAAGGAGGGTCGGACGTGGAAGCTAGGCCTTGGGATAGTCATTGAAGTAGTGTGAATAAATGTAGAGATGGAGGTTTCAGCAGAACCCAAGCTGAGGCTGTGGCTGATCAGACGATACTATAACGGTGGAAATAGGCAGTTTTGGTGAGGTGTAGTTCAAAGTTCATCTCGGGGTCAAATTATGACCCCCGAGGTTGCAAAAGGCCTGATTCAGTCCTAGGCCAGGAATGGGGATGGAGTTGGCAGCTAGAGAAAAGAGCTTGTGACTGGGTCCAAAGATAATGGGCGGGATTCTCCGTCCCCCCGGGCGGGTAGGAGAATCGCCGGCGCCCGGCGTCAATCCCGCCTCCGCCGTGTCCCGAATTCCCCGCCACCAGAGATTCGGCGGGGGGTGGGAATCGCGCCGCGCCGGTCGGCGCCCCCCCCCCCCCCCGCGGCGATTCTCCGGCCTGCGATGGGCCGAAGTCCCGCCGCTGTCAACCCTCTCCCGCCGGCGTGGATCAAACCACCTACCTTACCGGCGGGAGCAGTCGGCGTGGGCGGGCTCCGGGGTCCTGGGGGGGGGAGGGCGCGGGGCAATCTGACCCCGGGGGGTGCCCCCACGGTGGCCTGGCCCGCGATCGGGGCCCATCGATCGGCGGGCGGGCCTGTGCCGAGGGGGCACTCTTTTCCTTCCGCCTTTGCCATAGTCCTCACCGTGACGGAGGCGGAAGAGACCCCCTTCCCTGCGCATGCGCCGGGATGATGTCAGCAGCCTCTGACGCTCCGGCGCATGCGCGGACTTCCGCCGGCCGGCGAAGTCCTTTCGGCCCCGGCTGGCGTGGCGCCAAAGGCCGTTCCCGCCAGCCGGCGGAGCGCCAACCACTCCGGCGCGGGCCTAGCCCCTCAATGTGAGGGCTTGGCCCCTAAAGGTGAGGAGAATTCCGCACCTTTGGGGCGGCCCGACTCCGGAGTGGTTCACGCCGCTCCATCCCGCCGGGACCTCCCACCCCGCCGGGTAGGGGAGAATCCCGGCCCATGGACAGGATTTTCTCGGCCCACCGTCAGGCATGTGCAGTCCCGCCAAATGACAATGGGAGTTTGACTGGCCGGTCGTATTCCCCACAGCTGGTTCCACCACGGCATCCTGGGAAAATCCCAGCCAATGGCGTTAATCACCTCATTGTTTAGTTGGGGGACATTTTGTCAATTCAGTCCTCGTCTAGCAGCCCTGATTCCATCGCTCTCCCAGACAAATGTCGAAAGCTGAACCAATCTGTACGTTGGACGTCACCGAGGAGTCTTCCGTCTGTCCTAAACTGCACCAAATCACATTCACCCAACAGTGCTCGCTGGGCGACATAGATTCCCAGTCCAGCAATGATTTTAAAATTCTAATCCTGTCAAATCTCTCCCACCCCACCCTCCCAAACTCTGTGATCTCCTCCAGCCCCTCGCAACCCTCCAAGATATCTGTTCTCCTCCGATTCTGACCTCGGGAACTTCCCTGAATTTCATCGCTCCCCCATTGGTGGCCCTCAAATTCTGGAATTACCACCCGCCACTTCCCCTCTCTACACAACTCTCTGGGTTTAAGACGCACTTTAAAACCGACCCCTTTGACCAAACGTTTGATTATCTGCTCGATTATCGCCTCCCCATGTACAACCGTAGAATCGTAGACCACCTACAGTGCAGAAGGAGGCCATTCAGCCCATCGAGTCTGCACCAACCCTCCAAAAGAGCTCCCTCCCACTCCCCTGCCCTACTCTCATAACCCCACCCAACCTTTGGACACCAAGGGGCAATTTAGCATGGCCAATCCACCTAATCTGCACATCTTTGGACTGTGGGAGGAAACCGGAGCACCCGGAGGAAACCCACGCAGACACGGGGAGGACGTGCAGACTCCGCACAGACAGTCACCCAAGCCGGGAATCGAACTGGGTCCCTGGCGCTGTGAGGCAGCAGTGCTAACCACTGTGCCACCCCGCTGTGTTGCATTTTGTTTTAAAATGGCCCTTTGAAGGGCCGGGATTCTCCCCTACCCGGCGGGGCGGGGGGGTCGCGGCGTGTCGGAGTGGCGTGAACCACTCCGGCATCGGGCCGCCCCAAAGGTGCGGAAGTCTCGGCATCTTTAGGGGCCAAGCCCTCACATTGAGGGGCTAGGCCCGCGCTGGAGTGGTTCCCGCTCCGCCGGCTGGCGTGGACGGCCTTTGGCGCCCCGCCAGCCGGGGCCGAATGGACTTCGCCGGCCGGCGGAAGACCGCGCATGCGCCGGAGCGTCAGCGGCTGCGGACGTCATACTGGCGCATGCGCAGGGGAGGGGGTCACTTCCGCCTCCGTCATGGTGAAGACCACGGCGAGGCCGGAAGGAAAAGAGTCCCCCCCACGGCACAGGCCCGCCCGCTGTCAGCGCTGTCGGGGGGGGCTTGAGTCAGCTCTTCAATTAATGGCCTTTACTGCGACCACCCTCTTGCAGGGGAGGGGCAGGATGGGGTGGCGTGGGTGCTGTGCAGGTCCCGAGCTGGCCTTTATGGAGATGGCTCGGGATTGGAGCCTAGTCTGAGGTCTGCCTCCAGCTGCCTTCAGCCCTTCCCACTGTGCTTTGCAAATCGGGCCCTTTGCACCCGCTTGATAATTTGGAAGTCTTCAAACGCATGACTCAAACTACAGACTGTTCTCTTCAAAATTGGACAGGTGACACGTCCACTGTGGAAACCTCTTACTTCGGTGATATTGGCCGTGTGTTAACAGGAAAAAAAAGAGTCGCGTATTGAGTGAGTGCATTTAGCCGGTTGTGTCCCACCGCATCAAGAGCGACTCCTGTTCTTTCCTCGGGCCCCTCCGAGGCTCCGCATTCCTTCATTTCCCGGAATAGATTGGGGCGCCATTTTTAAAATGGCGACCAGCCTGGTAGTGCCAACGTGGTACGTGGGTAGCACTGCTAGTACAGCTGCCCCGCATGGCAGACTGGTACAAAAGGTAAAGTCGCGCAGGGTTCAACGTGTGCCGGCTAGAAGGATACAGAACTGGCTTGGCAACGGGGGGGACAGACAGTAACAGTGGAAGGGAGTGTTTCAGAATCGAGATCTGTAACGAACGGCGTTCCACAGGGATCAATGCTGGGACCGCTGTTGCTTGCAATAAATATAAATGATCTGGAGGAAAATGTAGACGGTCTGATTAGCCAGTTTGCAAATGAAGGTAGGTGGAGTTTCAGACAGTGAAGGGGCCTGTCAAGGGAATACAGCAGAATATTGATGGATCGGAGAGTTGGGCAGAGAAGTGGCAGATGGTGTTCAATCCAGACAAATGCGAGGGGATACATTTTTGAATTATACAGTACAGGGCCCAGCTTTAGGAGCATTGACATACAGAGGGACTTGGCATCCAGGTCCATAGTTCCATCAAAGTGGCAATGCAGGTGGATAGACCACAATCAGTAAGAATGAACGCCAACACCTCCTCCACAATAGTCCTCAATACCAGGGCCCCGCAAGGCTGCTTACTTAGCCCCCTACTCTACTCCCTGTACACACACGACTGGGTGGCAAAACTTGGTTCCAACTCCATCTACAAGTTTGCTGACAATATGACCATAGTGGGCCGGATCTCAAATAACGACGAGTCCGAATACAGGAGGGAGATAGAGAACCTAGTGGAGTGGTGTAACAACAACAATCTCTCCCTCAATGGCAGCAAAACTAAACAGCTGGTCATTGACTTCAGGAAGCAAAGTACTGTACACACCCCTGTCAGCATCAACGGGGCCGAGGTGGAGATGGTTAGCAGTTTCAAATTCCTAGGGGTGCACATCACCAATAATCTGTCCTGGTCCACCCACATCGACGCTACCACCAACAGCGCCTATACTTCCTCAGGAAACTAAGGAAATTCGGCATGTCCACATTAACCCTTACCAACTTTTACAGATGCACCATAGAAAGCATCCAATCGGGCTGCATCACAGCCTGGTATGGCAACTGCTCGGCCCAGGACCACAAGGAACTTCAGAGAGTCGTGAACAGCGTCCAGTCCATTACACAAACCTGCCTCCCATCCATTGACTCCATCTACACCTCCCGCTGCCTGGGGAAAGCGGGCAGCATAATCAAAGACCCCTCCCACCCGGCTTACTCACTCTTCCAACTTCTTCCATCGGGCAGGAGATACAGAAGTCTGAGAACACGCACAAACAGACTCAAAAACAGCTTCTTCCCCACTGTCACCAGACTCCTAAATGACCCTCTTATGGACTGACCTCATTAACACTACACCCCTGTATGCTTCATCCGATGCCGGTGTTTATGTAGTTACATTGTAAACCTTGTGTTGCCCTATTATGTATTTTCTTTTATTCCCTTTTCTTCCCATGTACTGAATGATCTGTTGAGCTGCTTGCAGAAAAATACTTTTCACTGTACCTCGGTACACGTGACAATAAACAAATCCAATCCAATCCAATAAAGTTATCAAGAAGGCATGCAGCATTCATCTGCTGGGGCATTGAGTACAAGAGTTGGCGGGGCATGTTACAGTTCTGGTCGCCAAACTACCAGAAGGATGTAGATACTTTGGAGAGAGTGCAAAGAAGATTTACCAGGATGGTGCCTAGTCTGGAGGGGGCTCGCTATGAGGAGAGGTTGAATAAACCCGGACTGTTGTCAGTGGAAGGATGGAGGCTGAGGGGGTCCACAAAATTACGGGAGGTACAGACAGGGAGGATGGTCAAAAGCTTTTCCCCATCCAGGGTGGGTGACTCAATTACAAGAGTGCACAGGTTCAAGGTTCAAGGGGGAAAGTTTAGGGGAGATTTGCTGGGGGGGAAGTTTTTCACGCGTGGTGGGTGCCTGGAACACGTTGCCAGTGGAGCTGGTGGAGGTGGGCACAAAAGCAACGTTTAAGATGTATCTTGATAGACGCTCGAGCGGGCAGGAATGGAGGGATACAGATTGTTTGGGCTAGAAGTAGTAGGTCTAAATAAGGAATCTGAATCGGCACAGGCTTAGCAGGCCAAAGGGCCTGTTCATGTGCTGTAATAGAACACAGAACAGTACAGCACAGAACAGGCCCTTCGGCCCTCAATGTTGTGCCGAGCATTGTCCGAAACCAAGCTATCCCACTCCCTGTCATTCTGGTGTGCTCCATGTGCCTGTCCAATAACCGCTTGAAAGTCCCTAAAGTGTCCGACTCCACTATCACAACAGGCAGCCCATTCCACACCCTTTCCACTCTCTGAGTAAAGAACCTCCCTCGGACATCCCTCCTATATCTCCCACCCTGAATCTTATAGTTATGCCCCCTTGTAACAGCTACATCCACCCGAGGAAATAGTCTCTGAACGTCCACTCTATCTATCCCCCCTCATCATCTTATAAACCTCGATTAAGTCGCCTCACATCCTCCTCCGCTCCAAAGAGAAAAGCCCTAGCTCCCTCAACCTTTCCTCATAAGACCTACCCTCCAAACCAGGCAGCATCCTGGAAAAATCTCCTTTGCACCCTTTCCAAAGCTTCCACATCCTTCCTATAATGAGGTGACCAGAACTGCACACAATACTCCAAATGTGGTTTGTTTTTTGTTTGTTCACTGGGTAAAGGTTATAGGAGCATAGGAACAGGAGTGGGCCATTCAGCCCCTCGAGTCTGTCCCACCATTCAATTAGATCATGGCTGATCTGTGACCTAACTCCATATACCTGCCTTGGACCATTATCCGATTATTATTATTAGTATTAATATCTTTACTGAACAAAAATCTACCTCAGATTTAAATGAACAACTGACATTGCTTTGACTGCGCTTTGTGGGAGAAAGTTCCAAACCGCTACCACCATTTGAGTGAAAAGGTCCAGCCCTAATTTTCAGACTGTGCCCCCTAGTTTTCGAATCTGCAACCAGTGGAAGCAGTTGATCTTTACCTACCCTGTCTTTCCCTGTTGGTACCTTGAATACTTCGATCAGATCACCTCTGAACCTCTTAAATTCTAGCGAAAACAGGTCTAATTTGAGTCATCACTCCGCGTAACTCAAACCCTGTAATCCAGGTGCACAGGTTATCCAGGTTATGGGTTAGAAAACTGGCTGATTTTTAATTCAAGAGTATTTTACATAGAATTTACAGTGCAGAAGGAGGCCATTCGGCCCATCAAGTCTGCACCGGCTCCTGGAAAGAGCACCTTACCCAAGGTTAACACCTCCACCCTATCCCCATAACCCAGTAACCCCACCCAACACTAAGGGCAATTTATCATGGCCAATCCACCTAACCTGCACATCTTTGGACTGTGGGAGGAAACCGGAGCACCCGGAGGAAACCCACCCCCACACGGGGAGGATGGGCAGACTCCGCACAGATAGTGACCCAAGCCGGGATCGAACCTGGGACCCTGGAGCTGTGAAGCGATTGTGCTATCCACAATGCTACCGCGCTGGAGCTCCTTTGAGCCTCGTTACTGCGATCGTAGGCAAGATCTGCTAACTTTGCATGGAGCAGGGATCAAACTGAGACCTCCTGGTTTGTGTGTGGACCAACACGGCACCCACATCTCCAATTAAAAAATCGAAACAGAGGTCAGGGGTCAGCTGCTAAATCAGGAGCAGAAAAATAAAAAGTCAACAAACTTCACCGAAAATTAAAATCTGTTTATTTAAACTAAAAATATTTCTGCTGATTAGTGCTCCAACCTTAATTATTTAAAATTCCTTTTTTTAACATTTAAAAAAATAAATTTAGGGCACCCAATTTTTTTTTCCAATTCAGGGGCAATTTAGCCTGGCCAATCCACCTACCCCGCACATCGTTGGGTTGTGAGGGGTGAGGCCCACGCAGACACGGGGAGAATGTGCAAACTCCACAAGGACAGTGACCCGGGAGCGAACTCGAGTCATGAGCCATGAGTCAGCAGTGCTAACCACTGCGCCACCGTGCCAACCCCCCCCCCCCCCCCCCTCCCCACCCCCTCCTCCAATCTTCATTATGCGGATTTGTTTATAAAATATGGGTCTCATTTGTTTCTGGGAACTTGGCCACATGACTCATAGAACATAGAACATTACAGCGCAGTACGGGCCCTTCGGCCCTCGATGTTGTGCCGACCTGTGAAACCATCTGAAGCCTATCTGACCTACACTATTCCATTTTCATCCATATGTCTATCCAGTGACCACATAAATGCCCTTAAATTTGGTGAGTCTACTACTGTTGCAGGCAGGGCGTTCCACACCCCGACTACTCTCTGAGTAAAGAAACTGCCCCTGACACCTGTCCTATATCTACCACCCCTCAATGTCCCCTCGTGTTGGTCATCACCATCCGAGGAAAAAGACTCTCACTGTCCACCCTATCTAACCCTCTGACTATCTTATATGTCTCTATTAAGTCGCCTCTCAGCCTTCTCCTCTCTAACGAAAACAACCTCAAGTCCCTGAGCCTTTCCTCATAAGACCTTCCCTCCATACCAGGCAACATCCTAGTAAATCTCCTCTGAACCCTTTCCAAAGCTTCCACATACTTCCTATAATGTGGTGACCAGAACTGCACGCAGTACTCCAGGAGCGGCCGCACCAGAGTTATGTACAGCTGCAGCATGACCTTGTGGCTCCGAAACTCAATCCCCCTGCTTATAAAGGCTAGCACACCATATGCCTTCTTAACAGCCCTATTAACCTGGCTGGCAACTTTCAGGGATTTATAGAACATAGAACATAGAACAGTACAGCACAGAACAGGCCCTTCGGCCTTCAATGTTGTGCCGAGCCATGATCACCCTACTCAAACCCACGTATCCACCCTATACCCGTAACCCAACAACCCCCCCTTAACCTTACTTTTATTAGGACACTACGGACAATTTAGCATGGCCAATCCACCTAACCCGCACATCTTTGGACTGTGGGAGGAAACCGGAGCACCCGGAGGAAACCCACGCACACACGAGGAGGACGTGCAGACTCCGCACAGACAGTAACCCAGCCGGGAACCGAACCTGGGACCCTGGAGCTGTGAAGCATTTATGCTAACCACCATGCTACCGTGAGGCCCCTATGTACCTGGATGCCGAGATCTCTCTGTTGGCACAATGTGGACGAGCAAAGAGGGTAAAATGACCCACTGCAGGACAGCGCTTAAACAACATTTTTCAGGGAGAGACTGATGGGCCTTGACAAGGAAAGAGAAATTTAGCTGTAACGCGGGCAGATGTCAGCGAGAAGCTGAGGGGAAAGGGTGGAGGGCAGAAGAGAGGACAGCTAGTGTGTCAGAACTTGCGTAACAACAGCGTTTGTCTGTTTCTGGAATCAGCTGACAACCTCAGGAAACTGTGTCAGAATAACATTGTCATTTCATCTTCCACAAAGCCCCGGGGACATCTCACCTCTTGGCGTGTGAGGGTCAGGGCCCATTTGTTTCCTGTCACTTTTGATTGGATGGCTACAAAGACAGAGTGCAGGGTTCCAAGGAGACTCGCCAGCACAGTGCGTTTTTTGTTTGCTCTTTGAAACCTGAGATTTGTGCAGGAATCGTCTTAAACACAATCGAGAAACAATCTTGCTTTGCCAGCCCAAGCAATACTGAAAGAAGGGCATAAATACACGGAAACCTACAGCGGAAATCACTGGTGACATTAAATTTCACTGTTCTATTTACGCGTGTGATATCGCTTGATGCAGGCTCCATCCACTCAATGCAACCTCGGTAGTGGCCAATTGTTTTTCAATGTCAAAGGCATACATGTTATTTTAGGAGTGCTTTTAAGTGACAGGGTGACAAAATATGGTCATCCATTTTTCATATCTCTGCCGTCACTGCTTGCTGAATGTTGCCAATAGAACATAGAACAGTACAGCACAGAACAGGCCCTTCGGCCCTCGATGTTGTGCCGAGCAATGATCACCCCACTTAAACCCACATACCCCTAACCCAACAATCCCCCCATTAACCTTTACACTACGGGCAATTTAGCATGGCCAATCCACCTAACCCGCACATCTTTGGACTGTGGGAGGAAACCGGAGCACCCGGAGGAAACCCACGCACACACGGGGAGGATATGCAGACTCCGCACAGACAGTGACCCAGCCGGGAATCGAACCTGGGACCCTGGAGCTGTGAAGCATTGATGCTAACCACCATGCTACCGTGAGGCCCAATATTTTCTGTTCTTGTTTTAAAAAAATAATAATTTTAGAGTACCCAATTCATTTTTTTCCAATTAAGGGGCAATTTAGCGCGGCCAATCCACCTAGCCTGCACATCTTTTTGGGTTGTGGGGAAACCTACGCAAACACAGGGAGAATGTGCAAACTCCACACGGACAGTGACCCAGAGCCGGGATCGAACCCGGGACCTCGGCGCCGTGAGGCAGCAGTGCTAACCCACTTGCTGTCTATTCTATTCTTGTTTGAGCACATAAGCCCATATGACAGAGGAGCAGAATGAGGCCACTCGGCCCATCGAGTCTGCTCCGCCATTCAATCATGGCTGATATTTTTCTCAACCCCGTTCTCCTGCATTCTCCCCATAACCCCTGATCTTATTAATCAAGAACCTATCTATCTCTGTCTTAAGGACACTCAGTGATTTGGCCCCCACGGCCTTCTGCGGCAAAGAGTTCCACAGATTCACCACCCTCTGGCTGAAGAAATTCCTCCTCATCTCTGTTTTAAAGAATCGTCCCTTCAGTCTGAGATGGTGTCCTCTGCTTCTAGTTTCTCCTACAAGTGGAAACATCCTCTCCACGTCCCCTCCATCCAGGCCTCGCAGTATCCTGTAAGTTTCAATACAATCCCCCCTCATCCTTCTAAACTCCAACGAGTACAGACCCAGAGTCCTCAACCGTTCCTCATACGGCAAGTTCTTCATTCCAGGGATCATCTGCACTTAATTCCTCGCACAGTAAGTTGCACATCTTTGGGCTTGATGTCAGGGCAAGGAAAGGTGGAGTGGTGCGGCGGAGGGGGGTTTGTGGGGCGGTGAAAAGGCTGTAAGAAGGCACAGGGAGGAGAAATGTCCACGTTTGGGAGAAAAACGGCCGTGAGAAAGGGGGTTAATGAAAGTCCACCGGGGTGTGAGAAAGTCAGCGCAGGAACTGTAAGGAAAATGGAGGCTGGGGCACCAGGGGAGGCCGCATCGCTCACAGCAGAAGAAATAACTAAGGTGATGGCCGCGGAACTCGAAAGGCAGTTCACAAAGCAAATGGAGGCAATGAGGAAGGAGATGGGGGGCGGTATTGAAAGGGCTGGTGGAGGAGGTGATTGGCCCGGTGAGGGCGGCGGTATCGAGCGCGCGGCAGAGGTACGGGAGCGAGGCGAGGTGCTGAAGGAAGTGGAAGAGACATTGTCGCAGCACGGTGATCAACTCACCCGGCGCATGCGTGGTACGCCGGCCGGCGAAGTCCTTTCGGCCCCGGCTGGCGTGGCGCCAAAGGCCGTTCACGCCAGCCGGCGGAGTGGGAACCACTCCGGCGTGGGCCTAGCCCCTCAATGTGAGGGCTTGGCCCCTAAAGGTGCCGAGACTTCCGCACCTTTGGGGAGGCCCGACGCCGGAGTGGTTCTCGCCACTCCATCCCGCCGGGACCCCCCCCCCACCCGGCCGGATAGGGGAGAATCCCGGCCTTTATATGTAAAACATGCACATTGTTTTTTTTTAATTATATCCTTGTCCAAGAGAGCCAGCACTGAGTTTTTAACATCGAACATTTTGCAGTCAATTTATCTGAAATGGTTATGCTGAATTTTCACTGCAGGTACTTCACGCTTAAAACATATTTATCGTCTCTTTCATCGATATTTTACATCGCTTTGTCTATTTATTTAGACTGTATGTTGCCTCAGAGGCTAAAAAAGTAAAGTCGCTCTACTCCCAGATGATCATAGGCTGCTTCCCCTTTGAGGTGGGGACGGGGGGGGGCGGGAGCTGACTGGTGGCGATTTAACCTGAGGGTCAGCACACCTCAGGCAAGGGGAAAGGTTGAGAAGGCCGGGGCCTTCATGGATAACCTCTGCTGGTGAGGGAATTGAACCCACATTATTGGCCGTGCTCCGTATCACGAACCAGCGGTCTAGCCAACTGAGCTAGAGTTCAGTCAAATTTTAGTCAGAGGGCGAGAAGACATGACCGTTGCTTATCGCTCTTATAAGGACACCTTTGCTAATGAAGAAGAGGGGGCTAGTGGGCCTGATGCCTGCCCCAAGCCTCTTTTACTTCCAGATATGTCTTCTTTCATCTCTTATCTCTCTGTATGAGGTGGAATTCAGCTGCACACACAGCCTTCCACAAAACAGGGAACGAACATCTGCAATGATTGATTGCTACAGATGTGAGCTACAAGAGAAACTTAGTCGTGCCAGCTACTATAAAGGGGGGAAGACATCATCAGACGATTGGTTGGGAATTATTTGCCAGAATAAAACAAATATCCTATCCAAAATTAATACAAGCAGCTACAAATTCATTCTCTGCCTGAGAAATGGCCTCAGTAAAAAACAAGAATTATGTATTAATTTACATTGTATATATTTTGTCAAAAGGCCTTTCTGGCAGTGCACGCGAATATTACCTGTCTGTCAGCATAATTGTGCTTATTACACAGAGGGAGGGTGTCGTTACCAAGGATGTACATAGGTTTGGCTTGACCTCGATAACTGTGCCGCAGGGTGAGTGTCGACACTCATTGGGGAGAGAGTGGTGTGTGGGGACTCACTGGATACGAAATCCAGTTCAGCCCTAATGCCCCTGGTGATCATGGGTTCAAATCCCACAACGGCAGCTGAATTTGAATTTAATTCATATACATCTGGAATTAAGTAATAATAATAGAACATAGAACAGTACAGCACAGAACAGGCCCTTCGGCCCTCAATGTTGTGCCGAGCCATGATCACCCTACTCAAACCCACGTATCCACCCTATACCCGTAACCCAACAACCCCCCCTTAACCTTACTTTTTTTATTAGGACACTACGGGCAATTTAGCATGGCCAATCCACCTAACCTGCACATCTTTGGACTGTGGGAGGAAACCGGAGCACCCGGAGGAAACCCACGCACACACATGGGGGAGAACGTGCAGACTCCGCACAGACAGTGACCCAAGCCGGGAATCGAACCTGGGACCCTGGAGCTGTGAAGCAATTGTGCTATCCACTATGCCACCCTTGAAGCAGTCCGACCTATCCTCTGTTGGGGTGGTCAGTTTTTATTCTGTCTTAAATTGGTAGCCACCGTGCCCCCCCCCCCCCCCCCAGGTGAGTGACTTACATGAAATGAAAATGGCTTATTGTCACGAGTAGGCTTCAATTAAGTTACTGTGAAAAGCCCCTAGTCGCCACATTCCGGCGCCTGTTCGGGGAGGCTGGTACGGAAATCGAACCGTGCTGCTGGCCTGCTTGGTCTGCTTTCAAAGCCAGCGATTTAGCCCAGTGAGCTAAACCACATCAATGCTAACGCAGGAACACAAGCCTCCTGTAAAGACCAACAAACGTATGAAAACTTAAATTAGTCGCTTTACTTTTAAACTTACCTGGGAAAAATGCTTCTCCACAGGCTCGACTTCACCCCCGGTTCTGGAGCTGTGTATAACTTGACTGCCTCTTTTAAGCCTATTATGTCTGCCGGATTTCCGTTTCTTGCATGTTGGCTTCAAATGCTCTCATTTTATTCCAAATTGACACCTTTCGGCTAAACTCCTCGTGTAGGCTGCTCGTGTTTTTTTTTGGTCCTGGAAGATAAACGTGATTACTATCAGGGGAGACGTAGTGGTGAATCTGAATGTTTTTATATAGTACACATCGCACCGTACGATGTCCATGGCCAGAATTCTACCTCCCTCTGTGGGTGCGCCCTTGACCCAGAGGTATTTGCTGCCCCCTATGCTCGTTGCACACTTTCTGCATCTCAGTTTGTTTTGGTACAGGTCTGCAGTTCCCTTGCCAGCAACGCGGGGCCTGTCCCAGCATGCACTGCAGGCTGCCGGCCTGTTAATTGGCCAGCCAGCACCAAGTCGCCTTCAGGGGATGGCCGCTGACTGCTGCCAGTCCGCTGAGTGTGTGCGTCTGACGGATGGAGAATTCAGGCCCACATTACAAAAACATCTGCCAAGCTTGTCCGAGCTGCTAACCTATTCCAGGAACCTATCAGAGAACAAAGAACAATACAGCGCAGGAACAGGCCCTTCGGCCCTCCAAGTCTCTGCCGACCACGGTACCAGAAGACCGTCTGCGCTTATTGTGGTGAATGAGATTCACACGGTATTATAAGTTACCAATGTCACTCTGTTCCCAGTATATATATGTACCGATATTGTAAGTGCAGTTGCACTACCTGACCACCAGGGGGGAGTAGCTCTGGGAGTACTCGAGAGTTTGTACTGGGCTCCCCCCTTGGCTCCGCCCGGAACTCCTCCCCCTGGAGCTGCTGTATAAAGATCCGTGCCACATGGTCAGCCAGCCAGTTCACCGAAAGTTCAACGGCTAACAGGCTGGCTCTGTTGTAAGTATATTAAAACCGCTATTCTAATCCTACAAGCACGTGGCCGTAGAATTGATGGTTCCATCACTTACGGAGACCGTATCCTTCCATTCCCACCCAATCCATATATACCTAACCTGCACATCTTTGGACTGTGGGAGGAAACCGGAGCACCCGGAGGAAACCCACGCACACACACGGGGGAGAACGTGCAGACTCCGCACAGTCAGTGACCCAAGCCAGGAATCGAACCTGGGGCTCTGGCGCTGTGAAGCAATTGTGCTATCCACTATGCCACCCTTGAAGCAGTCTGACCTATCCTCTGTTGGGGTGGTCAGTTTTTATTCTGTCTTAAATTGGTAGCCACCGCGCCCCCCCCAAGGTGAGTGACTTACATGAAATGAAATTGTCACGAGTAGGCTTCAATGAAGTTACTGTGAAAAGCCCCTAGTCGCCACATTCCGGCGCCTGTTCGGGGAAGGCTGGTACGGGAATCGAACCGTGCTGCTGGCCTGCTTGGTCTGCTTTCAAAGCCAGCGATTTAGCCCAGTGAGCTAAACCACATCAACGCTAACGCAGGAACACAAGCCTCCTGTAAAGACCAACAAACGTATGAAAACTTAAATTAGTCGCTTTACTTTTAAACTTACCTGGGAAAAATGCTTCTCCACGGGCTCGACTTCACCCCCGGTTCTGGAGCTGTGTATAACTTGACTGCCTCTTTTAAGCCTATTATGTCTGCCGGATTTCCGTTTCTTGCATGTTGGCTTCAAATGCTCTCATTTTATTCCAAATTGACACCTTTCGGCTAAACTCCTCGTGTAGGCTGCTCGTGTTTTTTTTTGGTCCTCGAAGATAAACGTGATTACTATCAGGGGAGACGTAGTGGGGAATCTGAATGTTTTTATATAGCACACATCGCACCGTACAATGTCCATGGCCAGAATTCTACCTCCCTCTGTGGGTGCGCCCTTGACCCAGAGGTATTTGCTGCCCCCTACGCTCGTTGCACACTTTCTGCATCTCAATTTGTTTTGGTACAGGTCTGCAGTTCCCTTGCCAGCAACGCGGGGCCTGTCCCAGCATGCACTGCAGGATGCCGGCCTGTTAATTGGCCACCCAGCACCAAGTCGCCTTCAGGGGCTGGCCGCTGACTGCTGCCAGTCCGCTGAGTGTGTGCGTCTGACGGATGGAGAATTCAGGCCCACATTACAAAAACATCTGCCAAGCTTGTCCGAGCTGCTAACCTATTCCAGGAACCTATCAGTGAACAAAGAACAATACAGCGCATGAACAGGCCCTTCGGCCCTCCAAGTCTCTGCCGACCACGGTACCAGAAGACCGTCTGCGCTTATTGTGGTGAATGAGATTCACACGGTATTATAAGTTACCAATGTCACTCTGTTCCCAGTATATATATGTACCAATATTGTAAGTGCAGTTGCACTACCTGACCACCAGGGGGGAGTAGCTCTGGGAGTACTCGAGAGTTTGTACTGGGCTCCCCCCTTGGCTCCGCCCGGAACTCCTCCCCCTGGAGCTGCTGTATAAAGATCCGTGCCACATGGTCAGCCAGCCAGTTCACCGAAAGTTCAACGGCTAACAGGCTGGCTCTGTTGTAAGTATATTAAAACCGCTATTCTAATCCTACAAGCACGTGGCCGTAGAATTGATGGATCCATCACTTACGGAGACCGTATCCTTCCATTCCCACCCAATCCATATATACCTAACCTGCACATCTTTGGACTGTGGGAGGAAACCGGAGCACCCGGAGGAAACCCACGCACACACACGGGGGAGAACGTGCAGACTCCGCACAGTCAATGACCCAAGCCAGGAATTGAACCTGGGGCTCTGGCGCTGTGAAGCAATTGTGCTATCCACTATGCCACCCTTGAAGCAGTCTGACCTATCCTCTGTTGGGGTGGTCAGTTTTTATTCTGTCTTAAATTGGTAGCCACCGTGCGCCCCCCCCCCCAGGTGAGTGACTTACATGAAATGAAATTGTCACGAGTAGGCTTCAATGAAGTTACTGTGAAAAGCCCCTAGTCGCCACATTCCGGCGCCTGTTCGGGGAAGGCTGGTACGGGAATCGAACCGTGCTGCTGGCCTGCTTGGTCTGCTTTCAAAGCCAGCGATTTAGCCCAGTGAGCTAAACCACATCAACGCTAACGCAGGAACACAAGCCTCCTGTAAAGACCAACAAACGTATGAAAACTTAAATTAGTCGCTTTACTTTTAAACTTACCTGGGAAAAATGCTTCTCCACAGGCTCGACTTCACCCCCGGTTCTGGAGCTGTGTATAACTTGACTGCCTCTTTTAAGCCTATTATGTCTGCCGGATTTCCGTTTCTTGCATGTTGGCTTCAAATGCTCTCATTTTATTCCAAATTGACACCTTTCGGCTAAACTCCTCGTGTAGGCTGCTCGTGTTTTTTTTTGGTCCTGGAAGATAAACGTGATTACTATCAGGGGATACGTAGTGGGGAATCTGAATGTTTTTATATAGTACACATCGCACCGTACGATGTCCATGGCCAGAATTCTACCTCCCTCTGTGGGTGCGCCCTTGACCCAGAGGTATTTGCTGCCCCCTACGCTCGTTGTACACTTTCTGCATCTCAATTTGTTTTGGTACAGGTCTGCAGTTTCCTTGCCAGCAACGCGGGGCCTGTCCCAGCATGCACTGCAGGCTGCCGGCCTGTTAATTGGCCAGCCAGCACCAAGTCGCCTTCAGGGGCTGGCCGCTGACTGCTGCCAGTCCGCTGAGTGTGTGCGTCTGACGGATGGAGAATTCAGGCCCACATTACAAAAACATCTGCCAAGCTTGTCCGAGCTGCTAACCTATTCCAGGAACCTATCAGAGAACAAAGAACAATACAGCGCAGGATCAGGCCCTTCGGCCCTCCAAGTCTCTGCTGACCACGGTACCAGAAGACCATCTGCACTTACTGTGGTGAATGAGATTCACACGGTATTATAAGTTACCAATGTCACTCTGTTCCCAGTATATATATGTACCGATATTGTAAGTGACCACCAGGGGGGAGTAGCTCTGGGAGTACTCGAGAGTTTGTACTGGGCTCCCCCCTTGGCTCTGCCCAGAACTCCTCCCCCTGGAGCTGCTGTATAAAGATCTGTGCCACAGAGTCAGCCAGCCAGTTCACCGAAAGTTCAACGGCTAACAGGCTGGCTCTGTTGTAAGTATATTAAAACCGCTATTCTAATCCTACAAGCACGTGGCCGTAGAATTGATGGTTCCATCACTTACAGAGACCGTATCCTTCCATTCCCACCCAATCCATATATTTGTCTAGATGTCCCTTAAATGTCGCTATGGTAACTGCTCCCACCACCTCCCCAGGCAGCTCGTTCCATATATTTACCACCCTCTGTGTACAAAACCTGCCTCACACATCTGTTCTAAACTTTTCCCCACGCACTTTAAACCTATGTGTCCTAGTACTTGACTCTCCGACCCTAGGAAAGAGTATCTGACTATCCACTCTGTCCATGTCACTCATAATCTTATAGCCCTCTATCAGGTCGCCTCTCAACCTCCGTCGTTCCAGTGAGACTATACCGGGTTTATCTACCCTCTCCTCATAGCGAATGCCCTCCATACCAGGCAACATCCTAGTCAACCGCTTCTGTACCCTCTCCAAAGCCTCCACATCCTTCTGGAAGTGTGGCGAGCAGAATTGTGCGCAATATTCCAAATGAGGCCTAACTCAGGTCTGTACAGCTGCAACGTGACTTGCCCATTTTTATAGTCAATGCCCCGACCGATGAAGGCCGCATGCCGTATGCCTTCTTGACCACCTTATCCACATGTTGCCCCTTTCAGTGATCGATGGACATGCACGCCCAGATCTCTCTGCCTGTCAATACTCGCAAGAGTTCTACCATTTATTGTGTAATTCCTACCTGTATTGGGCCTCCCAAAGTGCATTACCACACACTTGTCCGGATTAAACTCCATCTGCCATCTCTCCGCCCAAGACTCCAACCAGTTTATATCCAGCTGTATCCTCTGACAATCCTCTTCACCATCCCCAACCTCCACCACGTTTCGTGTCGCCCGCAAACGCACCAGCTACACGTTCTTCCAAATTATTTACAGATGCCACGAACGACAACGGCTCCAGGAGCATTTAACCGACTTCACTGGCTCCCAGTAACTTCGATCGGATCCTCTGACCCACCACGAAGACTCACTGACAGTAAATGAACTGTCCACTATTAAACGTTTCAGCATTGTCCTTTGCTCATTGAGGAAGGAAGAACCTGCATTTTGTACCACGGAGGCTCGGTTGGAAGCGCGATCACCCTTGAATCAAATAGCGATGGGTTCAAGTCCCCATGCAGGGCTTGAACACAACAATCAATGCTGACACTCCAGCACAGAATTGAGGGAGTGCTGCACTGCCAAATCTTTTTTTGAAGATTTTGAAGATCAGGGGAGTTATCCACCGGAGTTCTGGCAATCTTTAACCCTCAATCACAAAAAGCAGATGACCCGCTGTTATGGGCCAGGGTAGCATGGAGTAGTGTCGCATGGAGTTCACCTGACCCACAACTTTTACTAGATTGCGGTATGGGGAGCACACGGCCCACTCTACAGGTGTGGTACAGCAGAAATGGAAAATGATTTTTTAAAGCAAAACAACGTTTATTCCCTGAACTCAAGTTAACCTTTTTAAAACATACAGTGAACACCTTAGCAACCATTCATTCAAATACACATTCATTCACACTAAGTAATCCGTTAACCTTTCCTTTTAACATCCATAAGACTTAAAACACCTTTTACCAGAAGCTCATCAGGTTAAAGTCACCACTGTTATTAGTTTTAAAACACCAGGATCGATTTACAGTCTTTAGATTAGAGAGAGAGATTCATACACCTTCTGGCTGTGACTGAAAACGAAACTAAAACACACCCTGCAGCAAACAGCCTAAAACAAAAGTAAAAAGCTGACAGTCAGCCCAGCTCCACCCACTCTGACATCACTGCAGAAATAAACACCCATTTCTTAAAGGTACTCTCACATGACAATATATAAAGTGGGTTTGAAATTATTCCATGAAAATTCCAAATGTTCGCCATGGGTACACTTGTTGCTTGTACCTTGTACATGTCTGAGATAAATCTCCCGGATAAGCACCCTGGAAAGAAAATGAAATGAAATGAAATGAAAATGGCTTATTGTCACGAGTAGGCTTCAATGAAGTTACTGTGAAAAGCCCCTAGTCGCCACATTCCGGCGCCTGTCCGGGGAGGCTGGTACGGGAATCGAACCGTGCTGCTGGCCTGCTTGGTCTGCTTTAAAATCCAGCGATTTAGCTGAGTGAGCTAAACCAGCCCCTACTAATAATAATAATCGCTTATTGTCATGAGTAGGCTTCAATGAAGTTACTGTGAAAAGCCCCTAGTCGCCACATTCCGGCGCCTGTTTGGGGAGGTTGGTACGGGAATTGAACCCGTGCTGCTGGTCTTGTTCTGCATTGCAAGCCAGCTGTTTAGCCCACTGTGCTAAACTGGGTTTTACTGGGTCACTAGAGCTAATTTTCAATACGGCACTGCATAAATTTATGAAAGGATTTTCAAAGACGTGCTTGACACGACGGCAGTGAATTGAACCACAGCGAGCTTGACAGTGTTGTTCACATTTTAAACGGCTCAAAGCAGAACAATCAATAACGCAGCAAGTTTGACTTTACTTCCGCAGCGTGAAATGCGAACTCCGCTTTCCACTTCAACCACTTGCAACGTGGACCCCTTTGTAAAACCCCACTTTGAAGCCAAGATACCCACAACCACCTCAGTGACTGTGAAGCTGGCTAAATCCAGCTGGGCAAACCCACTTTTAAAATACCTTCTTTACCCACCCATTTGCCTGACGTTCATTGCTGACATGGAGGGTAGGAGTGAGTTTGTTATCTCTTGTGCTCAAACGTTTGAGTGGCTACTTGCTTTTGGCACAACCCCAGCTGTGTGGTGCATTTTGCATTAAACCCCTCAACAACGTCCCTTCCAGATAATCTCAATGACCCCTCCCCAGGCCTCCAGAGACGTCCACTTGAGAACCACTGGCCTACAATCTTCCCGCCTGTTTATTTAAGATGAGACATATTTTTACAACCAAAAGCAATTGTTTGCTTTGGTTTTAGTTATAAAGGGAGTTTATTAGCCAACCATGGCAAGAGGTTCTTGGGTCATAAACATTTTGAACAGTTATGCAGTCTCATAAAGGCTGTACTAATCTAGATCTTGAAATAACTGGTGCTCTGGTTTAAAAGCCCAAATCAGATTTTGGGCGGGATTCTCCCGCAATTGGCGGGATGTCCCGACGCCGGCGTCATGAACAGCGCCAATCACTCCGTCGCCGGGCCAACCCGGAAGTTGCGGAATCCTCCGCACTTCCGGGGGGGGCTGGGCCGGCGCCAGAGGGATTGGCGTTGCGCCCCGCCGGCTGCCGAATTCTCAGGCGCCCGGGATTTGGCGAGGGCGGAAATTGCGCTGCGGCGGTCGGGGGAAGTTGGCAGCGCCCCCCCCCCGGCGATTCTCCGGCCCGCGATGGGCCGAGTGGCCGCCCGTTTATGGCCAGACCCGCCGGCGTAAATTACCAGGTACTTACCGACGGGACCTGGCTGCGCGGGAGGCCTCCGGGGTCCTTGGGGGGGGGGGGGGGGTCGATCTGGCCCCGGGAGGTGCACCCACGGTGGCCTGGCCCGCGATCGGGGCCCACCGATCCGCGGGCGGGCCTGTGCCGTGGGGGCACTCTATTCCTCTGCGTCGGCTGCTGTGGACCTCTGCCATGGCCGACGCGCATGTGCTGGGATGATGCCAGCACACGGTGCATGCTCCAACTCGTGCCGGCCGGCGGAGTCCCTTTGGCGCCGGTTGGCATGGCGCCAAGCCCCTTCCGCGCCGGCCGGTGCGGCGCAAACCACTCCGGCGCCGGCCTAGTACCTGAAGGTGCGGAGGATTCCTCACCTTCAGGGCGGCCGACGCCCGAGTGGTTCATGCCTCTCCATCCCACGGAGTTGCCCGCCCCTCCTATTCCACCTAACCTGCACATCTTTTTGTGGGAGGAGAATTTTGTCCTATCTTACTGGCCTATTCATAGATATCATAGAATTTACAGTGCAGAAGGAGGCCATTCGGCCCATCGAGCCTGCACCGGCTCCTGGAAAGAGCACCCCACCCAAGGTCAACAACTCACCCTATCCCCATAACCCAGTAACCCCACCCAACACTAAGGGCAATTTTGGACACTAAGGGCAATTACGCATGGCCAATCCACCTAACCCGCACATCTTTGGACTGTGGGAGGAAACCCACGCAGACACGGGGAGAACGTGCAGACTCCGCACAGACAGTGACCCAAGCCGGAATCGAACCTGGGACCCTGGAGCTGTGAAGCGATTGTGCTATCCACAATGCTACCATGCTGCCCACACCTTGTGGGCGGGATTCCCCCAGCCCTGGGTCGGGCTGGACAATCCAAGTGACCGGGCCACGCCCCCCTCCCCCCCCGACGCCGGCACGCGATTCCCCTACAGCGCGGAGAATCGTCGCCATTGGTGCCGACGAGGTTGTAGCCCTGCGCCATGTTGCGTCGAGGCCGGCGCGTTGAAGGAGGGCGCTGCGCACAGCGCGGAGTCCCCGCGCCGCTCAGTTCACGGCGGGATCGGCAGCCGGCGTGAACCGCTCCAGCTCCGCGTAATCAGTCGTGGGAGCAGCCCGTTTCCGCGTTTCCGACGGCGCGCCCACTCTGCCGCGGGACTGGACAATCTCGCCCTTTGTCCGAGCGCCATTTCTTTAAAACGTGCAAAATAATGATCCTGCCTGGTTGTCAGCTTGCGAATTGTGTGTCACCTATGACGGACTTAACAAAATGAGAAAAAATCATTTAAAAAATAGGTGTAGGAGTCACACAGAAATTTAGTACAATCATCAAATGTGTGGTAGTTACCTCGTCTGGAAGAATGGTAGCAAGACATTTACAATGAAGCATTATAATGTCCCAGAAATAGTTATATTGGTCATTATAAGTTTACAAGTAGCAAGGCCATATACCAATAATGATATATAGAAACTCATTTGGTGGGTTAATAGGATAGCCATTAGACAGGGTAAGTGTCCTCCTCATCCTAATTAGGAGCGGTTTGGGGCCATTCTGCATGATGCACAGCCAGTGTTTTATGTCGGTGCCATAAACATTTAGACTGGTGATGCCACATTGATTTCTTTGTCCGTCCCCTCCACGCAAACCCCGTCAGGAGTCGAGACCATGACAGCTTGTTTTTCCGCTCTCGTTCGAATAGTCACTCTTCCTAAGGAGCAGTAAGCCATTTCGTTGACCTATGTGACACACCACTGATATTACTGTGCTTGTCCTTCATATTTACGGACTAATTAGATACGAGGAACAATATATTGCGTCACAAGCCATTACAGGAATCAGGATTCAAGTAAAGCAAGGCACGGGAGGTCTGTCGTATTACCCTGCACAGCTTAGCTAATGAAAAGTGACAATGATTTTTTTTTTTTAACTTAATTAAGCACGAGGAATTAAAGAGTCAACAAATGTTGGAGGCAGTCTCGCATTACTTTAGGAAACTAACGGGAGAATAATGGATACTGGGTGACCTGACGCCTCAGGATTCAAGGAGCTTTGTCTCTTCGATTTTCCCTGTTTTTACAGATTTACATTGCGGTTTACTTGGTTTTTAAAGAAATGCTGGGGCGAATTCTCTGCCGGCGGGGTTCCCCATTCGGCTGGCAGTGCACCCCCCCTCACCCCCACCCCCCCGCCCCCCTGCTCGCCAGTTACCCAGCATTGTGGGATATCCCATTGGCCAACAATTGAACGGAGGATCCCGCTGTCAGTGTAGCCCGCGGTGGAGAAACACACGACTGGGGCGGCAGAGAACTCGCCCTACTTTTTTTTCTGTGAAATCATTGCCGGCCACTCGGGCGAGGGCAGCGCGGAAGGCAAGAGGCTCGCACTGTGGCTTCACGGCGCCAAGTTCGATTCCCCGCTGGGCGGAGCCTGCACGTTCTCCCCGTATCTGCGCGGGTTTCCTCCGGGTGCTCTGGTTTCCGTCCCCAGTCCAAAGACGTGCAGGTTAGGTGGATTGGCCGTGATAAATTGCCCTTCGTGACCAAAAAGGGTTAGGAGGGGTTATTGGGTTACGGGGATAGGGTGGAAGTGGGGGCTTAAGTGGGTCGGTGCAGATTCGATGGGCCGAATGGCATCCTTCTGCACTGTATGTTCTATGTACGATCTGTGTATAGAATGGATGTGTCATCGTACATACGGACATACCTTTCTGAAGTGATGGGAAGATACATATAGCCATTGTTGTTCGGCTTTCAAATGAGTATGACGTTTGTCAAGCTTCTTGCGTTATGCTGGGGGAGAGATGTTCCCGGGCCATCGTTCTGCTCAGGCTTACCGCTTCTGCTGCTTTTAGTTTGCCAGGAGCTTGTGAAACATCGTTGTAGCTGTTCTCAGTGAAACACGGCTCCCTGCAGCAGACCAGCTGAGAGAAAGGAAGAGGATTCACTTTGTTCCGTTGGAGGAAACTCGGTGAGGATTGTTTGCCTGGTGTTGGATTTGCCATCAAAAATGGAATTACAGGTATAATTACAGGACTTCCATTTGACATTGACAAACGTCCTCATGACCCTGTACTTCAGCTTAGTGGCAATCACTTGATAACATATACTACATGCAAATTTAGTATCTTAATTCTACTGTCGGCTTGCAAATATAGAGAGATTGGAGAGTTGGGCAGAGAAATGGCAGATGGAGTTCAATCCAGGCAAATGCGAGGTGATGCATTTTGGAAGATCAAATTCAAGAGCGGACTATATGGTCAATGGAAGGGTCTTGGGGAAAATTGATGTACAGAGAGATCTGGGAGTTCAGGTCCATTGTACCCTGAAGGTGGCTGTGCAGGTTGATAGAGTGGTCAAGAAGGCATACAGCATGCTTGCCTTCATCGGACAGGGTATTGAGTACAAGAGTCGGCAGGTCATGTTACAGTTGTATAGGACTTTGGTTAGGCCACATTTGGAACACTGCGTGCAGTTCTGGTCGCCACATTACCAGAAGGATGTGGAGGCTTTAGAGAGGGTGCAGAGGAGGTTCACCAGGATGTTGCCTGGTATGGAGGGTGCTAGCTATGAAGAAAGGTTGAGTAGATGAGGATTGTTTTCGTTGGAAAGACAGAGGTTGAGGGGGGGACCTGATTGAGGTCGACAAAATTATGAGAGGTATGGACAGGGTGGATAGCAACAAGCTTTTTCCAAGAGCGGGGGTGTCAATTACAAGGGGTCACGATTTCAAGATGAGAGCGGTTTAAGGGAGATGTGTGTGGAAAGTTTTTTACGCAGATGGTGGTGGGTGCCTGGAATGCTTTGCCAGCGGAGGTGGTAGAGGCGGGCACGATAGTGACATTTAAGATGCATCTGGACAGATATATGAGCGGGCGGGGAACAGAGGGAAGTAGACCTTGGAAAATAGAGGACAGATTTAGATGAAGGATCTGGATCGGCGCAGGCTGGGAGGGCCGAAGGGCCTGTTCCTGTGCTGTAATTTTCTTTGTTCTTTCGATTTGTGGTGATTTGAAGAATATTTTTGGAAAAAAACACTTTTATTTTTTCTTTTATTCATGTACGTGGTTGCTGGCTCAGCCACCATTTTGTTACCAATCTCTAATTGCCCTTCAGAAGGTGGTTTTGAGCTGCCTTCTTGAACCACAGCAGTTCATCTGCAACACCCACAGTGCGAACAGGGAGTTTACGCTAGGATTTTACCCCAGCAACTGAAGGAATAGCAATATATTTTCAAGTCAGGATGTTCTGTGACTTGGAGGGGAGCCATGCATCTATTGTTCTTCGCCTTCGAGGCGTCCTAAGAGGAAAGGTTGAGGGTGCTGGGCCTTTTCTCATTAGAACGGAGAAGGATGAGGGGCGACTTGATAGAGGTTTATAAGATGATCAGGGGAATAGATAGAGTAGACAGTCAGAGACTTTTTCCCCGGGTGGAACACACCATTACAAGGGGACATAAATTTAAGGTGAATGGTGGAAGATATAGAGGGGATATCAGAGGTAGGTTCTTTACCCAGAGAGTAGTGGGGGCATGGAATGCACTGCCTGTGGAAGTAGTTGAGTCGGAAACGTTAGGGACTTTCAAGCGGCTATTGGATAGATCATGGATTACGATAGAATGCTGGGGTACAGATTGATTTGTTCTTAATCTCGGACAAAAGTTCGGCACAACATCGTGGGCCGAAGGGCCTGTATTTTCTATGTTTTATGTTCTATGTTAGAGGTTGTAGGTTTGGAAAGTTCATTAGAAGGAACCTTGGTAAGTTCCTGCAGTGCAACTTGTAGATGGTGTGCCAGTGATGAATTAGGTGCCAATCACTTTGTCCTGGATGGTGTGGAGCTTCTTGAGTGTTGTTGGAGCTGCACTCATCCAGGCAAGTGGAGAGTATTCCCTCACACATCTGGCTTCTGCATTATAGACCATAAGACCACAAGACGTAGCCGCAGAATTAGGCCACTCGGCCCATCGAGTCTGCTGCGCCATTCAATCATGGCTGATATTTTTCTCATCCCCGTTCTCCTGCCTTCTCCCCATAACCCCTGATCCCCTTAATAATCAAGAACCTATCTATCTCTGACTTAAAGACACTCAGTGATTTGCCCTCCACATCCTTCTGCGGCAAAGAGTTCCACAGATTCACCACCCTCTGGCTGAAGAAATTATGTCTCATCTCTGTTTTAAAGGATCGTCCCTTCAGTCTGAGGCTGTGGCCTCTGCTTCTAGTTTCTCCTACAAGTGGAAACATCCTCTCCACATCCACTCTATCCAGGCCTCGCAGTATCCTGTAAGTTTCAATAAGGTCCCCCCTCATCCTTCTAAACTCCAACGAGTACAGACCCAGAGTCCTCAACTGTTCCTCATACGACAAGCTCTTCATTCCAGGGATCATTCTTGTGAACCTCCTCTGGACCCTTTCCAAGGCCAGCACATCCTTCCTTAGATACGGGGCCCAAAACTGCTCACAATACTCCAAATGGGGTCTGACCAGAGCCTTATACAGCCTCAGATGAATATGAAGAGGCAACACGTTCATTTTGGTCGTCTGGACCCTTCCCACTAGCGAAAGAGGGACCATCTTTGTAGGCCTCTCTTCACCCCCTCCACCAGGCTAGAGAGGTTCCACTTGTAAATAGGATGGGAATAGAGGGATACGGACCCAGGAAGTGTAGAAGATTGTAGTTTAGTCGGGCAGCATGGTCAGCACGGGCTTGGAGGGCCGAAGGGCCTGTTCCTGTGCTGTACTTTTCTTTGTTCTTTGTTTGTTCTTTGACGGTGCTGCTAACCACACACGTCGTGCTCTCTAGGTTTCTATCGGTGGAAGGGGCAGGGCCTGTGTGCCTTGTCCTTTTTATAGTGGTCGTGTGGTGCCCTCTTGTGGTGATGCCACCGCTGAGTGTCCTGATTACCCATTGGTTGTGTCCTGTTCTGATGACCCATTGGTTACGTGTCTGCACATCATTACACCTTTGACAAGGGGCGGAATTCTCCGCACTCACGATGGGGCGGAGAATAGCGGGCGTCGTAAATTTTTACGGCGACGCTGGTCCGACGCCCTCCCGCTATTCTCCCCCCCCCCCCCCCCCACGCCCGCCTCCCGACACGAATCGCTGCCGCCGTTTTTTTACGGCGAGCAGTGATTCTCAGCTGTCCGATGGGCCGAATTCCAAGGCCTTTACGACCGTTTTTATGAACGTCAAACACACCTGGTCTGACCGTTCGTAAAAACGGCCGTAAAGTCCCGATCTGGGGAACCATGGCACCGATTGGCACGGCAGCACCACGGCCGTGCCAAGGGTGCCATGGGCCCGCGATCGGTGGGCACCGATCGTGGGCAGCGGGTACTTACCTCGCGCACTCTTTATCCTTCCGCCGCCCCGCTGTATCCATTCGCGGGGCGGCCGAGGGGCATCCCGGCCCGCGCATGCGCGGGTTTCACGCAAATGCGTGATGACGTCATCCGCGCATACGCGGGTTGGAGTCGTCCAATCTGCGCACGCGCGGCTGACGTCATCTGACGCGTCAGCCATCGCTAACTCTGGCAAGCGGGCTTAACGAAATTCGTTAAGCCCGCGATGCCGGAGTTCACGGCCGCGGCATGCTAGCCCCGACCGGGGACCAGAATCGGTTCCCGGTCGGGGGGGCGGAGGCTGGCGTCAAACCCGCCCGTTTTTGACGCCAGCCTCATGATTTCTCCCCGGTGCGGAGAATCACGCCCCAGGTGTCTCAAGACAGACTGGTACAAAAGGTGAAGTCGCGCAGGATCAGGTGGTAAGGTGGATACAGAACTGGCTCGGTCACAGAAGGCAGAGGGTAGCAGTAGAAGGGTGTTTTTCTGAATGGAAGGTTGTGACTAGTGATGTTCCACAGGGATCTGTGCTGGGGCCTCTGTTGTTTGTGGTGTACATAACTGATTTGGAGGAAAATGTAGCCGGTCTGATTAGTAAGTTTGCGGATGACACCAAGGTTGGTGGAGCTGCAGATAGTGTTGAGGATTGTCAGAGGATACAGCAGGACATAGATAGGCTGGAGACTTGGGCAGAGAAATGGCAAATGGAGTTTAATCCGGACAAATGTGAGGTAATGCATTTTGGTAGGTCTGACGTAGAGGGGAAATATACCGTAAATGGCGAAACTCTGAGGAAGAAAGAAAGTCAGAGAGATCTGGGCGTGCAGGTCGACAGACCTTTGAAGGTGGCAGCACAAGTGGACAAGGTAGTCAAGAAAGCAGACGGAATGCTTGCCTTCATTGGACGGGGCATCGAGTATAAAAACAATTACTACACTCAGCAGGCGTCTGATGATCGCTGTTAAGTGCCTTCCCTCAACAGACCCGGTCTGATCTCTGTGATCACGTTGGGCAGGCAGCTCTCCAGCCGCCTCGCCAAAGCTTTCGCCAAGATTTTCACGTCAATGTTGAAGAGAAAGAATGGCCTGTACGATCCACACCACTCTGTTGGGTTCTTGTCTTTGCTGGGGATGAATGAGATCGAGGCCTGAGCCAATGTGGGCGCAGGGCCGCCTTAGATAGTGAGTCGTTGAACATCTCCCGGAGGAGCGGGGCGGAGTCTGCACATCCTCCCCGTGTGTGCGTGGGTTTCCTCCGGGTGCTCCGGTTTCCTCCCACAGTCCAAAGATGTGCAGGTTAGGTGGATTGGCCGTGATAAATTGCCCCTTAGTGTCCAAAATTGCCCTTAGTGTTGGGTGGGGTTACTGGGTTATGGGGATAGGGTGGAGGTGTTGACCTTGGGTAGGGTGCTCTTTCCAGGAGCCGGTGCAGACTCGATGGGCCGAATGGCCTCCTTCTGCACTGTAAATTCTATGATTCTAAGATACTTGACTTTTCTTCTGTTTTTCGAAGGGAGAGGTTGGCGAACTTGGCCTTCCTGGTCCAGCTGGCATGCCTGGGCACCGCTTGACCTTGCCGGAACTACACACGCCGGCCCCTCGGGGCCCCAAACTACACGGCTGGTTTTTGTGTTATTTTTAAATTACAAAAGTTTCCCTTCGATCGAGCAGATAAGCCCAAAGTGCCGGAGCCTGCGCAGGAGACACGTGAGTTGCGGCCGCCGCTGCACCGCAAGTCCAGGCGATATAATGTGAACTGTAGTCAAGGATGTGAAGATCCTCGTTGTCTGTATGAGCTTCGCTATCCGTTTTCTTGGTGGCTTGAACCCAAGTGTAACACACATGACTTGACCAAGTCCCATTTGCCTGTCAACCCTCGGGCAGCACGGTAGCACAGGTGGCTCGCACTGTGGCTTCACAGCTCCAGGGTCCCAGGTTCGATTCCCCGCTGGGTCACTGTCTGTGCGGAGTCTGCACGTCCTCCCCCGTGTCTGCATGGGTTTCCTCCGGGGGCTCCGGTTTCCTCCCACAGCTCAAAGACGTGCAGGTTAGTTGGATTGGCCGTGATAAATTGCCCTTAGTGTCCAAAAAGGTTAGGAGGGGTTATTGGATTACGGGGATAGGGTGGAAGTGAGGGCTTAAGTGGGGTTGGTGCAGACTCGATGGGCCGAATGGCCTCCTTCTGCACTGTATGTTCTATGTTCTAAAAAAAAAAATCCCATTGAGCAGTCAGATCACACTCCGGTGGGGTGTTTGTTATTTTCAAGGTACCATATAAATATGTGGGGTGTGATTCTCCCAGGCCTGTGCATCCGCGGGAGGGGGTCTCCGATGGGGTCTGGCCGCCCGGCGGGAACCGCTCCAGCGCCGTGGGCCAGAATCGCTCGTGCCCGCGCCCGTTTCGCGCCATCATGAAACGCGACGGCGTTCACGACGGCGAGAACTCTCTTTCCCGCGATCGTAGAATCGCGCCCCATGTTGTTGAGTTACTCGCTGTCATGTCAGTTTTTTTACCTGTCTATATTCTTTTATCAGCTGACTCATTGGGTTGAATAGCCTCCGTCAGTACCATACTAACTCTGTGACTCTCAAGACATTAATTTTAATAGTTACCTGGTTCAAGGCACCAAGCTACTTCGAAGTACCACCTCAGTTGAATCAGCAATTCTATTCATTTACGATTCCTTGCAATCGCATGCCAAAATTTTCAAGTGAAGCCAGGAAGAAAATAATCTTGCACAGCACAAACAGGGCGAATATTCTCTTGCTGGCCGAAAAAAAGCTGAAATTACTTTGAGTGGGTATTTCGATCAATGATCTATGACTCCGAATATTTAGAAGTTTACTTATTAGAATAGCTGGCCGATATGTTCTGAATGTTGTCATGGGCATTAAGCACGACTGGCATGTCGCGATTGAGGTCGTGAGTGAGTTACATTCTTTTTCAGCCCATTCCTATTTGTATGGCGCAGAATAAAGGGTGCTGCAGAAAATGAGAGGAGGAAAATGTACCAGTTAATTTGGATTCTGCTCAAATACTGTTTTTTTTCTGTAATGTAAGAATGCATTTACTTGGAAGTAAGTGTACTGGAAAACGCATGATGTAGAACTGAAGAGCTGAAGCTGGGTAGCATAGAAGTGCTCTTGATAAATTGCACACTTGAATGGTTGCATGTTTAGTCATTTACGGTCTACGCAAACATAGTTGCTCTCCTCTGAAGTGTCATTGCCTGCCGAATTCCACTTCATACTGCTTTTAAGAAATAAGGTTCTTTACGAGCGGCAGAAATGCAAACAGTGCAATTGGTCTGACCATGCCTACATGAGCCTTTTAGATCATAGAATTTACAGATCATAGAACATACAGTGCAGAAGGAGGCCATTCGGCCCATCGAGCCTGCACCGACCCACTTAAGCCCTCACTTCCATCCTACCCCCGTAACCCAATAACCCCTCCTGAGCTTTTTGGTCACTAAGGGGCAATTGATTATGGCCAATCCACCTAACAGCACCTCTTTGGACTGTGGGAGGAAACCGGAGCACCCGGAGGAAACCCACGCAGACACGGGGAGAACGTGAAGAGACTCGGCACAAACAGTGACCCAGCAGGGGATTCAAACCTGGGACCCTGGCGCCGTGAAACCACAGCGCTAGCCACTTGTGCTACCGTGCTGCCCCCATTTTATACACTGCAGAACCGTTAAGAATTTCAGGATGGCGAGCTGAACTCCTCGGTGAAGAAAAAGTGCGGCTTTGAAAACGAAATGAAAAATGAAAATGGCTTATTGTCACGAGTAGGCTTCAATGGAGTTACTGTGAAAAGCCCCTAGTCGCCACATTCCGGCGCCTGTCCGGGGAGGCCGGTACGGGAATCGAACCGTGCTGCTGGCCTGCCTTGGACTGCTTTCAAAGCCAGCGGTTTAGCCCAGTGAGCTAAACCAGCGGCGAATTCCACGCCGATGTCAGTAAAAAGAACAGCGTCCTGTTTAATAGTGGGGTTGTGCTTCTGGGAAATACCCTGCTAAACGTGCCCACAACAGAACTCTGTGTCCCCCCCGCACCCCACCGTTAAATCCGCCTTTCTATTTCAACACATATTTTATCCGATGTAAAAATAGTCAATTTTTAAGCAGAGTTCCATTGTGTAGGATGTCTGGTCCCTATCTCTGAATGGTTTAGGAATTGCGGCTATATTTTTCCTATTTTCAAATGGAATCATCATAGAATTTACAGTGCAGAAGGAGGCCATTCGGCCCATCGAGTCTGCACCAGCTCTTGGAAAGAACACCCTACCCAAGGTCAACACCTCCACCCTATCCCCATAACCCAGTAACCCCACCCAACACTAAGGGCAATTTTATCATGGCCAATCCACCTAACCTGCACATCTTTGGACTGTGGGAGGAAACCGGGGCACCCGGAGGAAACCCACGCACACACGGGGAGGACGTGCAGACTCCGCACAGACAGTGACCCAAGCCAGAATCGAACCTGGGACCCTGGAGCTGTGAAGCGATTGTGCTATCCACAACGCTACCGTGCTGCCCAGGGAAGTTATCTCAAAGGATAGCCGAACAACATATTCACGTGTCATATTTAAGAGTGATGTCCTTCAGGACAAGGAAAGTTGCCCTGATCAAGGCAGATGTGGGGCAGCACGGTAGCACAGTGGTTAGCACAATTGCTTCACAGCTCCAGGGTGCAAGGCTTAGGGGTAAGGACAGGGGAGTGGGACTGACTTGTTGCTCTTGCGAAGAGCGGGCATGGAGACATTGGGCTGAATGGGCTCTTTCTGTGCTGTAGCTGATTCTATTGCTCCCATATCTCCCAAGTGCTCACATTTTTTATTTCAACTACTTCGGAGAGCCATGACTTGTTATATCAACAAACGCAGCAGTCGCTTTTAACACTTGTAACAACAATAAGATGAATTTCATTGACCGACTTTCAGTGATTATGATTGATGGAGGACAGTTGAGCTGAAAAAGGTGGCTTCTCCGATGAGTGTTGTGAATCAGTAACACCCAGGGATACTGGAGAAATAAAGCCTTGATTTAACAATAACTGAGAACAGTACCTCCAGCAATGTAATTCTCCCACAATACTACATGGATTATGTGCTGAGGTGCTTAAGTGAGACTTGGATGGAAGACAGAGGGCAGGATTCTCCGCTACCCAGCGGGCAGGCCGTACCGGGGTGGAGGAGTGGCGTGAACCGTTCTGGCATTGGGCTGCCCAGCAGGTGCAGAATCCTCCGCACCTTCAGGGGCTAGGCCGGCGCCGGAGTGGTTGGCACTGCGCCGGTTGGCATGGTGCCACGCCAACCTGCTCCGAAGGGCTTCCGCGGCCAGCATGAGTTGGCGCATGTGCTGGCCCAGCGCATGTGCCCGCCCCGCGTCGGCGATCGTGGAGGAATAGCAGTTGACGCGGAGTGCCCCCATGGCACAGGCCCGCCCGCGGATCTATGGGCTCCGATCGTGGGCCAAGCCACCGTGGGGGGCACCTCCCGGAGCCAGATCCCCCCCCGCGCTCACCCCCTCCCGAGGACCCCGGAGGCTGCCCGCGCCGCCAAGTCCCGCCGGTAAGTACCTATTGCAACTCACGCCAGAGGGACAGGCCTAAAACGGGCGGCCACCCGGCACATCGCAGGCCCGAGAATCACCGGGGGGTGGGGGGGGCTGTTGCCAACGGCCCCAGACTGGCGCTATTCCCGCCCCCTGCCAAATCCTCGGCACTGGAGAATTCGGCAGCCGGCGGGGGGGTGGGATTCTCCGACCCGGTGGGGGATCGGAGAATCCCACCCATTGTCCCACCTGGTGGGATCTCGGCTTTTTGACATCGGGGGCTGTCCTGGTGGGGGCGGGGAATCCAACAGTGGGGGGGGGGGGGGGCCTCCACGTTGGCCAGGCCTGCGATCGGTGGCTACCGATCGGCGGGCGCACTCATTCCAGGGGGGGGGGCCTATCTCTCTCCGCGCCGGGCCCCTTGTAGGGCTCCGCCGTGTTGCCCGGGGGCCGGCGCGGAGACGGCTGTGGCGCGCATGCGCGGACCCGCGCTGGCCGACGCGCGCCTGTGCTGGCCGGCTTTCGGCGGCGAAGCAGCGCACAGGGTAGGGCGGGTGCAGATTCTGGACGGAATGACCTTCTTGCACTGCAGCGACTCGAAAGTTCAGGAGAGTGGGCCAAAATGGAGCAGATGGAGTTTAACATCAATAAATGTGAGGCCATGGATTTTGATTGGAGAAATGCGAAGGCGACTTATTATCTAAATTGGGAGAGACTAAATGAGTTGCAGAGGGATCTGGGTGTCCTAGTGCATGCAGGTACAGCAGATAATAAATAAAGGGAATGGGATGTTGGCATTTCTAGCTAAAGGGACAGAGTATAAAGGTAAGGAAGTGTTGTTGCAACTGTACAAGCCGTTGGTGAGACCACCCCTGGAGTATTGTGCACAGTTTTGGTCCCATTATTTGAGGAAAGATGTGACACTGGAGGCAGTTCAGAGGCGGTTCACTCGATTGATTCCAGAGATGAGGGGCTTGTCGAATGAAGCGAGATTGAGCAGTTTAGGCCGGCACTCTTTAGAGTTTAGAAGAATGAGGGGAGATCAAATTGAGGCCTACAAGGTGATAAAAGACACGGAGAAAGTAGATGTTGAGCGGATGCTTCCTCCTGTGGGGAATTCTGGAACGAGAGGTCATAGTCTCAGCATAAGAGGTAGCAGATTTAAAACCGAGTTAAAGAGAACCTTCAGGAGAATTCCAAGATGGCGCCCGAACGAGGCGACTTCTTGCAAGCTGTTCCCAGCATGCCCTCTAATTCTATCTTTTACTCTTGTTCTGTGCTTCCAAAACTTCAATCTGACTCTTTGAAGCTCTCCAACAATGTTGCACCTTGCTATAACTGTGACATTATATTCTGCAGCGTCGCCTCCCTTCCCTATGCACGGTATGCATTGTTCGTCCCGCCCCCGCCATCCGCCGAATTCTCCGGCACTGGAGATTCGGCGGGGGCGGGAATCGCGCCGCACCGGTCGGTGGTTGCTCCCACGGCGATTCTCCGGCCCGCGATGCGGCGATGTCCCTCTGGTTCTTTGCCAGTCCCGCCGGCGGGACCTGGCGGCGTGGGCGGGCTCCGGGGTCCTGGGGGAGAAGGGGGGGGGGGCGTGGGACGATCTGGCCCTGGAATGTGCCCCCCACGGTGGCCTAGCCCACGATTGGGTGCCCACCGATCTGCGGGCGGGCCTGTGCCGTGGGGGCACTCCTTTCCTACGCGTCGGCCATGTCAACCTCCGCGATGGCCGATACGTAGGTGACTCCCCCCTCCCCTGCGCATGCACGGGGATGACATCAGCAGCCGCTGACGCACCCGCGCATGCACGGACTCTCGCCGGCCGGCGGAGTCCCTTCGGCCCCGGCTGGCGTGGCGCCAAAGGCCGTTCCACGCCAGCCGGCGGGGCGCAAACCACTCCGGCGCCGGCCTAGCCCCTGAAGGCGCGGAGGCTTCTGCACCTTTGGGGCGGGCCGACGCCGGAGTGGTTCACGCCACTCCGTTCCACCGGGACCCCCCCCCACCCAGCCGGGTAGGGGAGAATCCCGCCCAATACTTTTCACTGTATACTAATACATGTGACAATAATAAATAAAATCAAAAACAACGTCTCCCAAAGGGTTGTGAATGTGTGGAATTCGCTACCCCAGAGTGCGGTGCATGCTGGGACAGTGAGTCAAGTTAAGGAGTAGGACAGATTTTTAATTGGTAATGGGGGTGAAAGGTTACGGAGAACGGGCAGGACGGTGGAGTTAAGGCCTGGATAAGATCTGCCATGATCGAATGGCGGAGCGGACTCGATGGGCCAAATGGCCTGTGTCTTATGAACGTATGAATCCACAATTATTAAATGCAGGAGATTACAAATCTGAGGAAGTTTGTAATGCTGACTTGCAATGGAGATAATTGAATCATTTACATTGTTATAGGCCAGGGTTTAGAGAACCCCAAAGTGTACCACGGAGTTCATCTGACCCACAACTTTTACTAGATTGTGGTATGGGGAGCACACGGCCCACTCTACAGGTGCGGTACAGCAGAAATGGAAAAGTATTTTTTAAAGCAAAACAATGTTTATTCGATGAACTCAAGTTAACCTTTTTAAAACATACAGTGAACATCCTAGCAACCATTAATTCAAATACAACCCCCAAAGAATAAGTAATCCTTAATAACTTCCCAAACAACATCCAGAAGACAGAAGAAACACCTTTTGACAGAAGCACATCAGGTTGACATTCACTGCTGAGAACATTTATAATTCTGAATTCACCAAATGATCGAGAGATAGTCTTTTGATGGCAGAGAGAACAGGAGTACACCTGCTCTGTCTGGCTTCAGCTCCAACACTGAAAACAAAACTAAAACACACCTTGCAGCAAACAGCCTAAAACAAAAGTAAAAAGCTGACAGACAGCCCAGCTCCACCCACTCTCTGACATCACTGCAGTAGGAAATACCCATTTCTTAAAGGTACTCTCACTACAGATATTTATATACATACCCATTTATAAACACCTATTTCTTAAAGATACTCTCACCACAGGTATTTATATACACACCCATTTGTAAACACCCATTTCTTTTTAAAAATAAATTTAGAGTACCCAATTCATTTTTTTTTCAATTGAGGGGCAATTTAGCGTGGCCAATTCACCTACTCTGCACATCTTTTGGGTTGTGGGGGCGAAACCCACCCAAACACGGGGAGAATGTGCGAACTCCACACGAACAGTGACCCAGAGGCGGGATCGAACCTGGGACCTCGGCGCCGTGAGGCAACAGGGCTAATCCACTGCGCCACCCTGCGGCCCAACATCCGTTTCTTAAAGGTACTCTCACATCACAATATTAGTATAAACAATGCTCATGGAAAAGTCTTTATTGATATCTGACGAAACTGTGATTGGGTATCATTTTGGTCAAGAAACCACAATTCTGTCGATGTTTCTTATTGCAAAAAGCCACGAAGGATGAAGTTTACAATTCTAAAGTTGGAAAATCAAAGGATCTACAGAAAGGAGAAAGGAATTGTGAAAGCGTCTACTATTCAAATACAATTACAAGGAACATAAATGACACAACTTTTAATGAAGAGCATTAATACAAAAATGCTCTCACCAGACAGCATGGAGCTGAAAGGGTTCAGAAGAGAGGATTAGTCCTTGCAAAGTAACTCTTCTCCAAAGTGCGGCATGGTTTCTGGACTTGCTTTCACTGAGTTGACAATGATTCTCCTCACAAGTTTGCAAAAAGAGGATCCACTCACCCAATCTTCTTCTGGCTGGCTGCACAGGAACAAATGAATTGTTTCCTCTGTACTGAAGCTGCCCACAACAACGTCCTTGTTATTTTTTCCACTGGTCTCTTAACAGCAGGAAGTCTGACGGCTGACAAGAAAACAGGTCATTCTCTTGCAACATGAAAACATATATTTCAATTGGTATGTGTGTTGTGAAAGGGAGGACACACATACAGCACGGTAGCATGGTGGTTAGCATAAATGCTTCACAGCTCCAGGGTCCCAGGTTCAGTTCCCGGCTGGGTCGCTGTCTGTGCGGAGTCTGCACGTCCTCCCCGTGTGTGCGTGGGTTTCCTCCGGGTGCTCCGATTTCCTCCCACAGTCCAAAGATGTGCGGGTTAGGTGGATTGGCCATGCTAAATTGCCCGTAGTGTCCTAAAAAGTAAGGTTAAGCGCGGGGGGGGGGTTGTTGGGTTACGGGTATAGGGTGGATACGTGGGTTTGAGTAGGGTGATCATTGCTCGGCACAACATCGAGGGCCGAAGGGCCTGTTCTGTGCTGTACTGTTCTATGTAAGTCGTGCAAAAATGATCATTTGACTTGCGGACCGATTCTACCAACCAGTTACTGCCGAAGGCGTTACGTACTGGCTGGGAATTAATAGTGGTCTGTCCCACTGCCCATTTGTTATCTGTCAGCAACGATAGACACCGCCGGCACGATGTATGTCTTTGGGAATCCATCCCAGTTCTCCTGTGTGCCACCCATGTGACTGCACGTTGAGCATGAGCTACCCTGGATAATGATTCAGATATTGCGATCCCAGATCAGACCCCCAACGTGGCTAGGACACGGCGCAGAAACCCCAATATTTTATTTTAATTTTGTCAGACTGTGAGGAAAGGGTACCTCGCTCCAGGTGTGAGTTCACAAAGAAATAGGGATGTGGTATATTGTCATGTGAGAGTACCTTTAAGAAATGGGGGTTTATAAATTGGTGTGTATATAAATATCTGTAGTGAGTGTACCTTTAAGAAATGGGTGTTTACTACAGCAGTGATCTCAGATTGTGGGTGGAGCTGGGCTGTCTGTCAGCTTTTTACTTTTGTTTTAGGCTGTTTGCTTCAGGGTGTGTTTTAGTTTCGTTTTCAGTGTTGGAGCTGAAGCCAGACAGAGCAGGCATACAGAGAGCTCACGGATGCACTTGTGGGCTGTAGCTTGTTAAATGCCGCACAAGTTTCCGCTCGAGCCCTGAAGAGAACTGGTGGCATTGAAGAATACCGAGAGCGGGTGTCCACCTCCTCGGGTGCCATGCCCGCGACGTATTGCCTCTTTGTTGAGACGGAGTCTCCCGTGGCATATTCTGTCCGTTACCTCAATGAAAGCTTAATGAAAGCTGTCCACCTTGGGCTCTCACTGGCCCCCCTCTTTGTGTTCCTCCGCAGCCTGATGGTCGGCTGGGTCTCCAGGGTGTGTGGCGGCCCACTGCACACGTGGCGCTGCCTCCAGCTTCTGTTGACGCGGTTGTCTATGCACTAACCATGAACCCCAGCTTTTGAGTGTTTGATTGTTGTCTGCTGCCTCTATGGAGCAGATGCTTCCAGAGGTCTGTTCTGTTCAGGCTTCAATATTTGATTTAGTGCCATCTGAGACATGGCACGTGTACCCACGAGAACCCGTGATCTCATAACATAGAACATTCCATAGCGTTCGAGTCTTCAGCTATGACGCTGGAGGCTGATCACACTCGAAGGGAGTTAAAGTGACCGACAACCTATAATTAAGAAGGGGGATTTGGTCCTGGACGTGTTTGGCAGTAGCTGGAGTTGCCCTGTTCTGGGTATCCAAAATATTTCTGAGGGCTTGAAGGCCCCATCGATGCAAAGCCCACTTCCCGAGGGCAGGACGGTGGCTCAGTGGTTAGCCCTGCTGCCTCACGGCGCCAAGGCCCCAGGTTCGCTCCCGACTCTGGGTCGCTGTCCGTGTGGAGTTTGCACATTCTCCCCGTGTTTGCAGGGTAGGTGGATTGGCCACGCTAAATTACCCCTTAATTGGAAAGAATTAACTGGGTACTCTGAATTTATATATATAAAAAAAAAACGCCCACTTATCCCCCTCGACCCTGCGGAGACCCTCTACCTGAAACGCTTCAACCCCCCACCCCCGACCAAGCTCAAACCCCCTGAGGGATCTCCCACCACTGCTGCCCCCGCCCCCCCTCCCCCCCCCCCGATCGATGGGCAGCAGCTCCCTTGAGCTGCATGCCCCGCAATGGAAATGGCTGCCCACCTACTCAGCTCCTCTCAGCCGCCCCCTTGGGGCAGCTCCGCGGTTTTAAAAAAGGAGTCCTAATTGATGCCCCGCGTGACGTCTCGTCGGGGAGCCGGTGAGCTACCGGAAGACCATTAAACCCGACTTCAATCTCGCTTAGGAGTTGGAGACTGACGCAAATTGGGCCGAATGATGTACTCGCCATATTTGGGCAAGATCTGGAGCTCACCGTCGGGGGTGGGCCAGCCAGATGTCAAATTGATTTCCGCTTGGCGCGAATCTCGATTTTGGCCTTTGTCGCGATTTAACCGTCAGGCACAAAGCAGCGGTTAAGTCGCGCCCACCATCTCAGCTCTCAATCCACTTTAACTACCATTAGTACAGAGGAATATTTGCCTTTCAAACTCGGATTTGTTTGAAAACGTGACTGCAGCGGTCATACACACACTGATCCAGGCTTTTAACCTTCACTACACTAAATGCCTATAATGCGATAGACCTGAAATTGCTACATTCAACGCAGAGAGCCACCTGGCAATTCCCTTTTTCTCTATTCTGGGTGTTGACTCAATTTTTGCTTTACATCCGGGCAGCGCAGCAGCACAGTGGTTAGCACTGTTGCTTCACTGCGGCAGGGTCTCAGGTTCGATTCCCTCTTGGGCCACTGTCTGTGCGAAGTCAGCACGTTGTCCCCCCCTGTCATGCGAGAGGGCCTTTAAGAATTGGGTGTTTAAGCAATGTACCTTTAAGAAATGGAGCTGATCATATTACTGAAGTGATGTCACGGTGGGGGGGAGAGCTGAGTTCACTTCTGCTTTTGGGAATTTTAGTTTCAGTTTGAAGAAAGCTTGGGTGTGGCTGTGAGCTGCATTGCTGGTGACCTCTGCCATGAACGACTATCTCTTAATCCTTTGGTGAAATCGGAATCGTAAAAAGGTCTCAGTATTGAATATAAATCTAATGTTCTTCTGTTTGAAGGTTTGTTAAGTCTTTTGGATGTGTAAAGGAACAGTTTGCAGGATTGGGTAGTGTTGTATTATTTTCGGGGTTACCTTTGAAGTAAGAGGGCACAATTTTCCGCCCCCCACGCTGGGTGGGAGAATAGCGGGAGGGCCTCCCGACATTTTTCACGGCCTCCCGCTATTCTCCCCACGCCCGACCCACGCCACGAATCGCCGCTCGCCATTTTTTACGGCGAGCGCCGATTCTCCAAGGCCGATGGGCCAAGCGGCCGGGCCTTCACGCCCGTTTCAACACGACAGCAAACACACCTGCTCGCTGTCGTCGTGGAACGGGCGCCAGATGCCCGTTTGGGGCATCTGGGGGCCCGATTGGCACGGCAGTACCACGGCCGTGCCAAGGGTGGCATAGGCCCGCGATCAGTGCCCACCGATCATGGGCCATGCGTCCGTAACGGACGCACTCTTTTCCCTCCGCCGCTCCGCAAGATCAAGCCGCCACGTCTTGCGGGGCGGCTGAGGGAAAAGACGCCAACTGCGCATGCGCGGGTTGGCGCTCTCCAACCTGCGCATGCGCGGCCGACGTCATCGGCCGCGTCAGCCGGCGTGTCGCGTGAAATGCGGCCTTGACGACCGTCGTCAAGGCCGCGCCATCGTGATGCACGGGGCCGCGCTCCTAGCCCCACCCGGGGGGGAGAATCGGCCCCGGAAGTGGGCGTGAAGGCTGCCGTGGGTCACGGCCTGTCCCACGGCAGACTTAATGATTCTCCGCATTTGCGGAGAATCTCGCCCGGGGTGTTAAGAGATCCAATGTTTATTTAAAAGGTTAATTTGAGTTCATGGAATAAACATTGTTTTGTTTTAAAAAACCACGTGTCCATAATTGTAACAGTACACCTGGGGAACAAGCCGTGTGCTTCAAAAGCAACAATTCATTAAAGGTGGGGGGGGGTTGGTTGAACTCCATGATACATTTTGGGGTTCTGAAAACGGCTCTCCCATAACACCCGTATCTGCGTGGGTTTCCTCCGGGTGCTCCGGTTTCCTCCGACAAATCCCGAAAGACGTGCTTGTTAGGTGAATTGGACATTCTGAATTCTCCCTCCGTGTACCCGAACAGGCGCCGGAATGTGGCGACGAGGGGATTTTCACAGTAACTTCATTGCAGTGTTAATGTCAGCCTACTTGTGACAATAAAGATAATTATTATTATCTCAAATAAGGTCATATAACTCAGGACAAGTAATAGGACCTACCGAGCTTATTTGGCTTACTTGTAGAACCAGTAATGATTAAATTAGCATTCTAATTTATATAATATCGTTCATTGTCTATGCTTGGACTTTGGGGTTATTAAGTTGTCGTCAGTACCACATTCCTGAAACTGGCCTTATTAACATGCCAAGATTGAGAAACACATCACTGCAAGACTCCCACAGCCAATACAATTAGTTGAGGAGCTACATTAATAATATTAATAACACGATATTGTACCCATTCTGTGATGATACCAGGAATAGCATAATTGCTTCACAGCTCCAGGGTCCCAGGTTCGATTCCGGCTTGGGTCACTGTCTGTGCGTAGTCTGCACATCCTCCCCGTGTCTGCGTGGGTTTCCTCCAGGTGCTCCGGTTTCCTCCCACAGTCCAAAGATGCGCAGGTTAGGTGGATTGGCCGTGATAAATTGCCCTTAGTGTCCAAAATTGCCCATAGTGTTGGGTGGGGTTACTGGGTTATGGAGATACGGTGGGGTTACTGGGTTATGGGGATAGGGTAGAGTTGTTGACCTTGGGTAGGGTGCTCTTTCCAAGAGCTGGTGCAGACTCAATGGGCCGAATGGCCTCCTTCTGCACTGTAAATTCTATGTAAATTCTATCTAAAGTGTACACAGGTTTAAGATCTTAGATAGAAATTATAGAATTTACAGATCAGAAGGAGGCCATTCGGCCCATCGAGTCTGCACCAGCTCTTGGAAAGAGCACCCTACCCAAGGTCAACACCTCCACCCCATCCCCATAACCCAGTAACCCCACCCAACACTGAGGGCAATTTTGGACACTACGGACAATTTAGCCTGGCCAATCCACCTAACCTGCACATCTTTGGACTGTGGGAGGAAACCGGAGCACCCGGAGGAAACCCACGCAGACACGGGGAGAACGTGCAGACTCCGCACAGACAGTGACCCAAGCCGGAATCGAACCCGGGACCCTGGAGCTGTGAAGCCATTGTGCTAACCACTGTGCTACCCTGCTGCCCTTAGATGTGGGGAAGTGGCTGATTGGATTGCTGAACAAACAGCTGGTATGGACTCGATAGGCTGAATGGCTTCCTCCTGTTCTGTAATAACTCTACAGCTCGCCATTGAACTACCATTGACACTTCAAACAGCGACCCAAATCTCAGCTTTCAACATATTTCAGGTGAAAAGTGTGGATCCACCATCTCAGCTCTCAATCCTGTTGACCAGTTAGTCTTTAGACATGAATAATAGCTACGTTTGCTGAGCATTGAGAGTATCGAGGTCAACGTTTTACCCTGTAACAGCATTACCGATAGTCACCCACAACCATTCCCACCATGCCGAGGGATCAATCCTGGTTCAACGGAGAGTGGCAGGGATACAGTGAGCAATACCAGGCATACCTAAAAATGAAGTGTCAACGTGGAGAAACTACAACATGGGGGGGGGGGGATTCTCCGACCCCCTGCCGGGTCGGAGAATCGCCGGGGGGGGGGGGGGGGGGGGGCGGCGATAATCCTGTCCCCACCGGCTGCCGAATTCTCCGGGGATTTGGCGGGGGCGGGAATCGCTAGCAGCGGTCCCCCGGCGATACTCCGGCCCGCGATGGGCCGAGTGGCCCCCCCCTTTACGGCCGGTCCCGCTGGCGGGACCTGGTTCCGCGGGCGGCCTCCGGGGTCCTCGGGGGGGGGGGGGGGGATCTGGCTCTGGGGCAGATGCCCCCATGGTGGCCTGGCCGGCGATCGGAGCCCACCGATCCGCAGGTGGGCCTGTGCCGTGGGGGGCGCTCTATTCCTCCGCGCAGGCCGCTGTAACAGTCCGCGGAGATGAGCCCCCCCCCCCCCTGCGCATGCATTGGGATGACATCAGCACACGCTGGCGCTCCCGCGCATGCGCCAAGTCGCGGCGGTCGGCAGCGGCCCTTCAGCGCCGGCGAAGGATTCCGCACCTTCGGGGCAGCCCGACGCCCGAGTGCTTCACACCACTCCGTGCCGGAGTTGCCCACCCCACCGGTATCCGAAGAACCCCGCCCAGGATTACTTACATGCCAAACAGCATAGGTAGCAAGTAATAGACAGAGTTAAACGATAACACAACCAACAGGATCAGATCTGAGATCCACAGTCAAGCCACATTCAGTCACGAACGGTAGTGGACAATTAAACAACACACTGAAGGTGGAGGTTTCAAACATTTCCCCATCATTTATTTAAGGCCAGCATTTAATGTCCCTGAGAAGGTGGTGGGTGAGCCGCCTTCTTGAGCCGCTGCAGACCCTGTGGTGTAGGTACACCCACAGTGCTGTTAGGGAGGGAGCTCCAGGATTTTGACCCCAGCGACAGTGAAGGAACGGCCGATATGTTTCCAAGTCGGGGCGGTGAGTGACTTGGAGGGGAACCTCCAGGTGGTGGGGTTCCCAGGTATCTGCTGCCCTTGTCCTTCTAGATGGTAGAGGCCGTGGGTTTGGAAGGTGCTGCCTAAGGAGCCTTGGTGAGTTGCTGCGGTGCATCTTGTAGATGGTACACACGGCTGCGACTGTGCGTCGGTGGGGGAGGGAGTGAATGTTTGTGGATGGGGTGCCGATCAAGCGGGGCTGCTTTGTCCTGGATGGTGTGGGGCTTCTTGAGTGTTGTTGGAGCTGCACTCATCCAGGCAAGTGGAGAGTATTCCCTCACACTCCTGACTTGTGACTTGTAGATGGTGGACAGGCTTTGGGGGGAAGTCAGGAGGTGAGTTACTCTCCGCAGGATTCCCAGCCTCTGACCTGCCCTGGTAGCCACAGTATTTATATGGCTGGGTCCAGTTCAGTTTCTGATCAATGGTAACCCCCAGAATGTTGATTGTGGGGGATTCTGGGATGGTAATGCCATTGAATGTCAAGGGGCAATGGTTAGATTTTCTCTTATTGGAGATGAACAGCGCCTGGCTTGTGTGACACGAATGTTACTTCCCACTTGTCAGCCCCAAGCCTGGATATTGTCCAGGTCTTGCTGCATTTGGACATGGACTGCTTCAGTATCTGAGGAGTCGCGAATGGTGCTGAACATTGTGCAGTCATCAGCGAACATCCCCACTTCTGACCTTGTGATGGAGGGAAGGTCATTGATGAAGCAGCTGAAGATGGTTGGGGCCGAGGACCCTACCCTGAGGAACTCCTGCAGTGATGTCCTGGAGCTGAGATGATTGACCTCCAACCACCACAACCATCTTCCTCTGGGCCGGGAATGACTCCAACCAGCGGAGAGATTCCCCCCCCCGATTCCCATTGACTCCAGGTTAGCTAGGGGCTCCTTGATGCCGCACTCGGTCAATCAGGCCATAATGCCAAAGGGCAGTCACTCTCACCTCACCTCTGGCATTCAGCTCTTTTGTCCATGTTTGAGCCAAGGCTGTAATGAGGTCAGGAGCTAAGCGGAACCCAAACTGAGTGTCCGTGAGCAGGTTATTGCTGAGTAAGTTCTGCTTGATAGCACTGTTGATGATCCCTTCCATAACTTTACTGATGATGGAGAGTAGACTGAAAGGGTGGTCATTGAATCTGTCCTGTTTCTTGTGTACAGGACACACCGGGCAATTTCCCACATTGCTGGGTAGATGCCAGTGTTGTAGCTGTACTGGAACAGCTCGGCTAAGGGGTGCGACAGGTTCTGGAGCACAAGTCTTCAATATTAATGCTGTCAAGGCAGGATTATTGTTGTCAGTGCCTACATTCTTGGCAGTGTCCAGTGCCTTTAACCATTGCTTGATACCACATTGAGTGAACTGTATTGGCTGAAGATTGACATCTGTGATGTTGGGGACCTCCAGGGCTGGCTGAGATAGATCATCCACCAGGTACATCTGGCCGAAAATTGGTGCAAATGCTTCAGTTTTATGTTTTGAACTAACCTGTTTGCTCTAAGCCACGTGGTGGGTGTGATGCTTCTGATCTGCCCCTGTCCTACTCTCTAAGTGTCGCCTGTGGAAAGAGACAGAGCATGTGTGTCCTGTCCTTATATATGGGTTGTGTAATGCCCCCTTGTGGTAGTGTCACCTCTGAGTGTCCTGACTGCCCATTGGTCGTGTCCTATTCTATATGTTCATTAGCTGTATGTCTACATGTCATGGCGTCTCTGGTTCTCCCTCTAGTGTTTATTTATTTATAGTGTATTTACATTAACCCTTTGGGTATTTACAGTGATGCATATCACCACATGTACTTGTCAACCAACATTCACGGCTGGATGTGGCAGGACTACAGAGCTTAGTTCTCATCATTTGGTTGTGGAATCACAGCGTCTCTTGCTTGCTGTTTATGACTCGCAAGTCGTCCTGTGTTCTCGCTTCACAAGGTTGAAATCCATCCCATTGAGCACGGTGGTACCGTCAAACACTTTGATGGCTGTGCTGTCCATCATCCATGCATCTCGGAGGCATCCACTTCATTCCTGCATCTGACAGCAGCAGAAGGCAAGTGGCAAAGAATGGCTCGCAGCTGCAAATGGTGCTGGAATCTCAATGTTGTGGGACCCAATAGTCGGGAACAAGCCTGCTGCTATGTGGGTGTCACCTGTCAGTGGAGTGGACTCGATGGGCCTACTTCCGATGGGCTTACTTCCACTCCTATGTCTTATGGTCTTATGGTCATGTGAGAGTACCTTTAAGAAATGGGTGTTTATAAATGGGTGTGTATTTAAATATCTGCAGCGAGAGTACCTTTAAGAAATGGGTGTTTATAAATGGGTGTGTATTTAAATATCTGCAGTGAGAGTACCTTTAAGAAATGGCTGTTTACTACTGCAGTGATGTCAGAGAGTGAGTGGAACTGGGATGTCTGTCCACTTTTTGCTTTCGTTTTAGGCTGTTTGCTGCAGGGTATGTTTTCGTTTCCTTTTCAGAGCTGGATAGCTGCAGTCACAGCCAGAAGGTGTATCAATCTCTCTCTGTAATCTAAAGACTGTAAATGGATCCTGGTGATTTAAAACTAATAACAGTGGTGACTTTAACCTGATGTGCTTCTGGTAAAAGGTGTGTTAAGTCTTATGGATGTTAAAAGTAAAGCATAAATGATCACTTAGTTTTTTTGTTCTTTGGGGGTTGTATTTGAATTGATGGTTGCTAAGATGTTCACTGTATGTTTTAAAAAAGTTAACTTGAGTTCATAGAATAAACATTGTTTTGCTTTAAAAAATACTTCTCTATTTCTGCTGTACCACACCTGTAGAGTGGGGCGTGTGCTCCCCATACCACAATCTATTAAAAGTTGTGGGTCAGGTGAACTCCATGATACACTTTGGGGTTCTCTAAACCCTGGCCCCTAACACTATCCTTAACTGATATCTTTATTCTTATTTAACCAACAAGGAAAATAAATCTCAACTCTCAATCCACTCTAACTACCAATGGCACGTAGGACGACTTGCTTTACATAGATGTTCTTTAATGATAAGCAGTGCCAAGAGATCTCTCTGCCTCAAAGTGTCCGATAAGAGCAGACTCCTCTCAGACCCACACAGAAAATGTATCTTCCGAAGCTGTTTCTCAGCTTGTTTCAGCTCCCCTTTGTTCTCAGACAAGTCTACCCTGCTTTAAAGACTATTTTTTAAATGAACGGCGGAGCAAAACCTAACTTGTGGTCACTGCTTCATCCAGAACTGCGCTGACCTGCTTTCCGCTTGATGCCTTAACTCCACCCAGACATCACCTTACCAAGCTGAAATCTAATTCACTCCTCAGGGAATCCCTTTAATTAAAACAAAATTACGTTAGCCGAAGCTTGTTACGATACTTTAAGGGCACACATGGCTTGCAAAATATCCTTGCTTTTCAAACGAGTATTTTTTTTAAACATGGCTGCAGCAGTCAAACACATTATTGCACCAAATAATACAGCCGAAATTTCTACATACACTACAGAAGTCAGATATTAAAACCTTCACTTTTAGGACTGTATCTAGGTAGTATGCACCTGGTAAGTTTGACTTCTGCTCCAATTTTAAGGTGGATAGACGCTCCTTTTGGAATCTCGGGCAACGTTCACAACTTGACTCCGATCAGTAGGACAAGCGGTATGAAGGCTGGATACGGGAAGCAGGCTAAGGATGCGAGTGGGGAGCGAGGGTGGAGCGAAGGGTGGACGGGGGAGGAAGATGAAGGAGTGGGGGTATAGGAGGAAGGTGAAGGGGGGAATGGGATGGGTGGAAGGATGGAGTGAAAGCTAGACATGGGAGGCAGGCAAAAGGGGTATAAGAGAGGAGCAGTCATGGGAAGGACGAGGGTTAAGGGGGAGGCAGCAAGGCAATGAGAGGGTGAAGTAACGAGGTGGAGGGAAGGGTCTTTCATGCTGGGTCTGGGAATCCTGGACGGGATTCTCCAATCCCACGGCAGAGTGTCCACATCGCCGTAAACGCCGTTGTGTTTTCCGACGGCGTGAACGGGACGCTGCCAGGAGTAATTCTGACCGCTGCAGGGGGGCCAGCATGGCGCTGGAGCGGTATGCGCCAGCTGCCGATCCCGGCGCGAACTGTGCACCGCTGGATCCGTCGTGCCGGTGCCAACGCGCGCATGCGCAGTGGCCTCCTTCCACGTGCCGGCCCCGACGCAACATAGTGCAGGGCTACAGGGGCCGGCGAGTAGGAAAGGTGGCCACCAGCCAGAGAGGGCGGCCCGCCGATTGGTGGGCTCCGATCGCGGGCCAGTCCACATCGAAGGCGTGGGAGTCGGACCCCCCTCCACCCCCCCACCCCCACAGGCCGCCACGCGACCCTTACACCACGAGGTCCCGCCGTCCCAGAGCAGGTCATAATGCCGCCGGCGGGACTCGGCTCTTTTCTTACGGCCGCTCGGCCCATCCAGGCCGCGGAACAGGGCAGCCCGCGGCCGGCGGGGCGCCAACCACCACTGCGGAGAATCGCGTGCTGGCGTCGGGGCGGTGTGGCCCGTTCGCGGGGATCCTCCGGCCCAGCCCAGGGCTGGGAGAATCCCGCCCACAACGTCTGGCTGAGGGGGACAGTAGTTCCCGATCCAAGGATGGTTGGGGAAAGATGGGCAGGGTCGGTGCTGGTGTCAGCTGAAATGAGCGTATAAGGCTGCAGAGGGAATAGTCAGAAGGGGGCATGGGGGCTTCCGGTGCCAGGTCCAGGGGGAAGCCCTGGGGGTCATGGAAGCAGATAAAAGAGGTGACGGATAACAGGAGGGTGGAGGGTAAGGGTGGGCATGAGGACGCTCACAAACGTCGCTTGAGAGAAGACATGTGGAGGTGGATAGCAATGGGTAACAAGGGTGGGTCAAGGGTGATGGAATAAAAGGTGGTGGGTGGCGGTGGGAGGGCAGAAAGTTGCCGTGCGAGTCTCAAATCCAACGGGCATCATTTTCCAATTATCAACAATGCCACACAATTGATGTCAAACTGCGATACCTCTTTTGCTTTGTGAGATGGGTGGAGTTCAAAGTCAGCACAATTGGCTGACTAAAAGGTCACGCTAACCACCATGGGAAAACGAGATAACAACCATGACCACTTCTGTTCTTCTATCGATGGGGTGTTAGAGAACCCCAAAGTGTATCATGGAGTTCACCTGACCCACAACTTTAATAGATTGTGGTATGGGGAGCACACGGCCCACTCTACAGGTGTGGTACAGCAGAAATGGAAAAGTATTTTTTAAAGCAAAACAATGTTTATTCTCTGAACTCAAGTTAACTTTTTTAAAACATACAGTGAACATCTTAGCAACCATCAATTCAAATACAACCTCCAAAGAACAAAAAAACTAAGTGATCCTTTAAGTTTTCCTTTTAACATCCATACGACTTAAAACACCTTTTACCAGAAGCACCAGGTTAAAGTCACGACTGTTATTTGTTTTAAATCACCAGGATCGATTTACAGTCTTTAGGTTACAGAGAGAGATTCATACACCTTCTGGCTGTGACTGCAGCTATCCAGCTCTGAAAAGGAAACGAAAACACACCCTGCAGCAAACAGCCTAAAACAAAAGTAAAAAGCTGACAGACAGCCCAGCTCCACCCACTCTCTGACATCACTGCAGTAGTAAACACCCATTTCTTAAAGGTACTCTCACTACAGATATTTATATACAGACCCATTTATAAACACCCATTTCTTAAAGGTACACTCACATGACAATAATGCATTCACTGTATTGAGTAGTATAGTTAAAGGGGTAATTATAAGTTACTTTCTGATGTGATATTAAAGATTTTAATACTGTGTTAATAATCAATTTTGCATAAATATACCTTATCCGTATGTCTTCGTGTCATCACGCCTGGAGTCCAGTGAAGAGAATTCCACGAGTTCTTCCCAATGTTGGGAAACTGATTTTTGGCCTCACACCAAATTTTGTTGCCCCGCCCTTCAAGCTGCCCGCTGGTGGCAGGACAAGAAGACGCGGCCCATAAATTATGTCTGCGGCAACATAGCAAAGTTGATTAATACACGTCAATATGATTTTAGAAAAGGGAAATGCAGTTTGACGAGTTTACTTGAGATTTTTGAGGATGTCACTAGAAAGAGAGTCTGTCGATGTAGTACGCTTTTGATGAGGTACCTCACACAAGATGGAGTCATGGAGTTGGTGGTGATGCATTAGCACAGCAAGAGAGTACGTTAGAACATTACAGCGCAGTACAGGCCCTTCGGCCCTCGATGTTGTGCTGACCTGTGAAACCCCTCTAAAGTCCCTCTACACTATTCCCTTATCGTCCATCTGCCTATCCAATGACCATTTGAATGCGTTTAGTGTTGGCGAGTCCACTACTGTTGCAGGTAGGGCATTCCACGCCCTTACTGCTCTCTGAGTAAAGAACCTACCTCTGACATCTGCCCTATATCTATCTCCCCTCAATTTAAAGCTACGTCCCCTCCTGCTAGCCATCACCATCCGAGGAAAAAGGCTCTCACTGTCCACCCTATCTAATCCTCTGATCATCTTGTATGCCTCAATTAAGTCACCTCTTAACCTTCTTCTCTCTAACGAAAACAGCCTCAAGTCCCTTAGCCTTCCCTCATAAGATCTTCCCTCCATACCAGGCAGCATCCTGGTAAATCTCCTCTGCACCCTTTCCAAAGCTTCCACATCCTTCCTATAATGTGGCGACCAGAACTGTACGCAATACTCCAAATGCGGACGCAGCAGAGTTTTGTACAACTGCAACATGACCTCATGGCTCCGAAACTCAATCCCTCTACCAATAAAAGTGAACACACCGTGCGCCTTCTTAACAACCCTCTCAACCTGGGTGGCAACTATCAGGGATCTATGTACATGGACACCGAGATCTAGTATTCAAGGATCAGCTATTTACTCTCTATAGTAAATCAGAGACATAAAGTAATGGATCTAAGTTTGTTGACAATACAACGGTAGGTGGGAATGCAAGCAAAGGGTTACTAGATTGGTCCCATAATGAGAGGACCGTACAAGATGGGAGGGTTAGAACAAAGAACAAAGAAAAGTACAGCACAGGAACAGGCCCTTCGGCCCTCCAAGCCTGCGCCGACCATGCTGCCCGTCTAAACTAAAATCTTCTGCACTTCCTGGGTCCGTATCCCTCTATTCCCATCCTATTCATGTATTTGTCAAGATGCCCCTTAAATGTCACTACTGTATCGACATGAAGTCGCGACCATGGTCTACCTGGGCAGCACAGTAGCCTTGTGAATAGCACAATTGCTTCACAGCTCCAGGGTCCCAGGTTCGATTCCGGCTTGGGTCACTGTCTGTGCGGAGTCTGCACATCCTCCCCCGTGTCTGCGTGGGTTTCCTCCGGGTGCTCCGGTTTCCTCCCACAGTCCAAAGATGTGCGGGTTAGGTGGATTGGCCGTGATAAATTGCCCTTAGTGTCCAAAATTGCCCTTAGTGTTGGGTTGGTTTTACTGGGTTATGGGGATAGGGTGGAGGTGTTGACCTTGGGTAGGGTGCTCTTTCCAAGAGCCGGTGCAGACTTGATGGGCCGAATGGCCTCCTTCTGCACTGCAAATTCTATGATATCTATGATACCTGGCCATTCCCATGGGTGGAGCGGGGCTGCCGACCTTTTGCCCTTGTTGGCATTCTTGGCACCCCCCTACCAATGCCGCTATGTCTGTGTCCAGGCCCGGCCACGAGGCATAGCTTCTGTCCAGCATCTTCATTTTCGAGACTCCAGGGTGCCCATGATGTAGTGCGGCCAGTATGACTCGACGGCCAGTATGACTTGACTTGGAACTATTACTCGAGCCCCCCAGAGCAGGAACCCGTCTTCCACGGTAATCTGCTCTCTCCTGCTCCAGTAAGGGTAGAATTCCGCCTGGACCGGTCTTTCCATCTCCCCAGTTAGCACCATGTGTTTTATTTTTGAGAAATCCCTTTGGGTCCATAAGCGAATGTTTTGTGCGGCCACTAGAAGGGTCTCCAGGAAATGAAACGTCAATACCGTTTCCTCCATTTTGGGTACTAGTGGCGGGGTGTCCGGTAATGGCCGCCTGCTTAGCGGATTGGCGTTTGGTACCCGGCTTCCTGGCCAATGCTCCAGTTGATCCTGGTACGCCGGCAGTAGTAGGGCCCAGCGTTAGATCCGGGCCGAAGCTATTGGTGGTATTGCTTTGTCTTTTTTCAACAGGCCCAGCAATGGCTTGTGGTCTGTGATTATAGTGAATTTCCGCCCGTACACGTACTGGTGAAACTTCTCCACCGCGAAGATCACAGCCAGTCCTTCCTTTTCCGATTTGGGCGCACTTTCGTTCTGCTGCTGCCAGCGTCGTGGAAGCAAACGCTATAGGTCGTTCCTGTCCGTTTTGCCCGCTGTACCACTGCACCAACGCCAATGGAGACGCGCGCACGTGAGCACCAACTCTTTCCTGGGGTCGCAGTGCGCCAAGACGTTCTCTGAGAAAAGCTGCTCTTTGATTTTATTGAAAGCCCTGTCTTGGCGGGCGGACCACTCCCAGGCTTTGCCCCCTTAGTAATTTGTGTAGGGGGTCCAAGGTGGAAGCTCTGTTCTGTATGAACTTTCCATAATATGTCACCAGTCCTCAAAAAGACCGTAACTCCTGGATTGCGGCGGGGGCCGGGGCATCTTTAATCGCCCTCACCCGATCCTCCAAAGGGTGTGGCCCTGATTTGTCAACCTTGTAGCCCAGATTGGTTATTTGAGGTGCTAGGAAAACACATTTCTCCCTCTTTCAGTGCACGCCTGCTGCTGAAAACCTCCTGAGGACTTCCTCCATGTTTTGCAGAAGTTCTGCCTTTGTTTATCCTGGAATGAGGACATTATCCAGGAAAATGGCGACTTGTGGTAGCCCTTGCAATATATTGTCCATTGTCCTCCGGAATATCGCACAGGCTGACAGACCTTGTATACTGAAAAATACCCTTCAGGGTGTTTATCATTGAGACGTTTTGGGACTCTTCATCCAACTTCAACTACAGATATGTGTGGCTCATATCCAGCTTTGAGAATAGGGGTCCTCCAACCAGCTTTGCCTACAGATCCTCAATCCGGGGGATTCGGTATTTGTCCAGTTGCGAGTAGCGATTAATCATTTGTTTGAAACCTCCACAAAGGCGGACCGAGCCGTCCAGCTTAAGGACAGGCACCACGGGTGTCGCCCACTCTGCAAACTGGACCGGTTTTATTATGCCCTCACGCTCTAATCGTTTTATTTCCATATTGACTTTCTGCCTTTATGCGAAAGGTACTGGTCGGGCCTTGTAAATTTTGGGACTGCCGTCTCGCCTTTGCCCACTTCAATGTTCCGAGTCCTTCTCGAAAAAGGTATTTGCACAGGAGTTCGCTCCGGCGGCCATTTTCCAGCTGGAAAACGTTTACTCAATCCAGCTGGTCCAATTAGGCTTGGCCCCACCCCTTTCACTACCATTAAAGGCAGCTTAACCAGTTGCTCTCCATAAGCCACAGGTACATGTGTTGTGCCCAACACTCTCAGCGGTTCCCCTGTGTATGTCCTCAGTTTTGCTGAGGTCCCGGTTAGGAATAAGGGTTGGAATCCAGTGCGAATTTTATTGAATATTGTTTCCCCTATCACTGATACGGCTGCTCCAGTGTCGACTTCCATCAGTGTGGGACATGAATGAAATGAAATGAAAATGAAACGAAATGAAAATGAAAATCGCTTATTGTCACGAGTAGGCTTCAATGAAGTTACTGTGAAAAGCCCCTAGTCGCCACATTCAGGCGCCTGTCCGGGAGGCTGGTACGGGAATCGAACCGTGCTGCTGGCCTGCTTGGTCTGCTTTAAAAGCCAGCGATTTAGCCTGGTGAGCTAAACCAGCCCCATTCAACATCCATTCAACCTTATGGATAATTTAATGGCTTTTTATTTCACCATCGTTACACAATTTAATTGTTCCTCGTCGGAGGTGGTTAGGGCATTCTCCTGTACCCCGGCCTACGTGACCTTCTCCAAGATGATGGTTTTGGGCTTCTATTTCCTCATTCTGTCTCCGATCTCTGTCAGAAACTACAATATTTTCCCGGGAGAGAGGCTGCAGGGGCTGCCGTCTGTCTGGACCTAATTTTCCCTTGCTTGGGAGGGCTTCTGTGAGCGGGCCTGGTTAACTCAGTATCCAAATCGTTCCTGAGGGTGGCTATGCAGTTGCCTATCTCCCAGCGGTAGTCCCTTAACTCAGATTCACTGGTATGGACCTCTACCTCCATCGGACTGCCCTGTAACTCATGCCCTCCGCTTGCCGCTTTTTCTACGGACAAAGCCAGCTGCAATGCTTGTTTGCAATCCAGCGCGGCCTCTGCTAACAGACGTTTCTTGTATTGCTAAATTATTTATTCCGCACACCAAACGGTCTCGGAGCATCTCATTTAGCGTCAGGCCAAATTCGCAAGCCTCTGCTGACCGCCTCACTCTTGTTAAAAAGTTTGTAACTGACTCCCCCGTGTCTCGGAACGCTGCGTGAAACACGGTACCTTCGCAGGGTCAGAGGTGGCTTCGGGTCACAGTGCTCTTTCACTAAGTCCGTCAATTCCTGGAATGTTTTTGTGTCAGGTGCCTCCGGAAAAGTGAGACTGCGCAAAAGGGCAAAGGCTGCTGGTCCACACGCGTCAGCAGAACGACCCGTTACTTTCTATCCGGAATTATATCGTTTGCTGTAAAGAAGTACTTCATCCGCTCCACATATTGGGCCCAGCCTTCCACTGCAGGGTGAAAAGAGTCCATCTTTCCGAATAAAGGCATTTTGCCTGTCAGTGGCTCACCCTCAATATGCTGACAAGCAGGTTACTTCGGGTCGTTACGTTTTCGTCGTCACCACTGTACTAAGTCCACGGCGGCAGCAGTCCAGTCACCAGAATCCAAACCCAACAGCCTAACAACCATGACCATTGAGGGTGTTGGCCACACTGAGAGTGACAGAGGATCTGACACTCCCTGTTAAACACACAGAAAGGGGTTCCCTGATTGGGCCACTAATCAGGCAACCCGTATTCTAATTGGCCAATCTCAAAGGCCTGGCCTAACTCTTTACAGGTAAGATCTGATTTAGCTGTCTCTGTTTGAGTTGCCAATCTGCTCTCACTGTCAAATCTTATGAAGAATGTCCACTTAGGTAATCAGATTGATCAGAGCACTGTATAAGCAGCAAGATTCAACATCTTCCAAAGAGGGAATGGTTGTGTTTATCATAGAATTTACAGTGCAGAAGGAGGCCATTCGGCCCATCGAGCTGCACTGGCTCTTGGAAAGAGCACACGATCCAAGGTCAACACCTCCCCTATCCCAATAACCCAGTAACCCCACCCAACACGAAGGGCAATTTTGTACACTAAGGGCAATTTATCATGGCCAATCCACCTAACCTGCACATCTTTGGACTGTGGGAGGAAACCGGAGCACCCGGAGGAAACCCACGCACACACGGGGAGGATGTGCAGACTCCGCACAGACAGTGACCCAAGCCGGAATCGAACCTGGGACCCTGGAGCTGTGAAGCCATTGTGCTAACCACTATGCTACAGTGCTGCTCTTGTTATGCCTCTTCGTGTAGCATAAGCTGCTTCCTTGATGTATGCTCTGACAAAGGAAGGTTCAGACTTGGAGATAGGTTTAACACATTTATTGAACAGTTAACAATTCTCCTACTTGAGTTCGAGTGTCCTGTTAATCTTGCTATAGTAACAGTCCAACTAACCAGTCGGCTCTAAGCCATGTGGTGGGTGTGATGCTTCTGATCTGCCCCTGTCCTACTCTGTAAGTGTCGCCTGTGGAAAGAGACAGAGCATGTGCACCCTGTCCTTTTATATAGATTGCCCCCTTGTGGTAGTGTCACCTCTGGGTGTCTTGACTGTCCATTGGTCGTGTCCTATTCTATGTGTTCATTGGCTGCATGTCATGATGTCTCTAGTGCTCCCTCTAGTGTTTACTTGATTGTAGTGTATCTACATTAACCCCTTGTGTATTTACACTAATGCATATCGCCAGAGGATTGGGTATGAAAATTGGTGCAAAGAGAAAGATATGGTTTTATTCTTGTCTCTGTGAAATCTATCGACCTTCTTCTGATTTATGATTGAGAGTTGTAACTTATTTATCATTTTGATCCAGCGGTGCTCACATCAGAGAGCGATGACTATCACCCGATGTAGAAATGACCACTTTCCTTTAAATCCAACCCCTGGTTTTTGGGCGCACAGCTCGAGTTTTCCAGTTGAGTTGGCTTCGGGTGGGATTCGCCTGAAAAGTTTCCAAGTCCAGTTTCAGGCGTATTTGGAGTGGTGTTTCCCGGGCGACTGTGCAGTGCCGGGATTGGCACCATTATTCAACGGTATTCAGCCGCTTCTTTGGGCCTCGTGGAGTTTCTCCCCATTGAGGCCGCACCTCGGAATTTCCTGCACTTGAGGAAGCGAGCTCATTAGCAGGACCAGCACCTCACGGATTTGAATGGCTGCACCGATCAATACCGCCCCCCCCTCCACCCACTTTCAGGACACTCTCACCAACCCCAACCTTTCTTTAGACCCCTCAAATTTCCACTTCATTGGCATCCCCCCCCCCCTCCCCCCCAGGCCCCGACTCCTGGTGTAGTCATCTGGGATGGCCACTTACAACCAGGAACATGGACGGTCGCAAAGCATGGTGGGAAAAATGGACAATGCGAGATTCAGGCAGGCTCTGGGCCTGAATGTATATTTGCGAGTGAGGAATCCAGATGGTCTGGAAACACCCAACCGATTAGCATCTTGATGGCCCATCTCCGCCAGACAAAGGACTGATACTCGAGCGACCGGTACAGTCCCAGACATTTCGGCGCCACTCCCTGTACGAGGGAAGGGTAAACAACAGGGTCAATGACCGCTTAGGACACGCCCAGCCATCCAGGCCCCGCCCCTTTATCGTCTCAAATCGAACACAGTGATCAATAATTACCCAATTAGTGGGGCCCAAACTGAAGGACCGCCCAAAAGAGGGTGAAACCCCCCCAAGGATAAAGAGAGAGAGAGACCACCATGTGTTCGGCCTCTCTTGGACCTGGAGCTCCGGCAGCGTCTCCCTCCAATCGCAGCCCCACCAGAAGCAAGGTCAAGTTCAACTCCCGCTACCAGGCGGATGGGCCCAGCTGGGCAGCAGTTACTCCTACAGACCCGATAGATCCAGAACCGAACAGCGGCCACTGTTCCTCTGACCTAAGCCGGGTGCCTGAAGTTAAGTACAGGTTGTCATAGTCGATAGGTGTAGTTTAACCAGTAGTGTTTACGTTGCATGATTAATTGTGTGTGTAAATAAAGTACCCTTGATCTTGAACTAACTAACTGGTGTTTGGCTTTTTGATCGATCGCCGGTTGAACCTTGTGGTGGTATTTGATTCCTGGCGACTCTGAGCAATATAATATCGATACCTAAAGAAAGGAGGGCAATCTCACTGACTGCCCTATTTACAGTGGGTAAGAAAGGCAACACTGGCAGTGGCAACCTGGCATTCGGACACCTTCGCAATGCCAGCCTGGCTCCCTGGCAGTGACCCGGAACCTTGGCAGTGCCAGCAGGACACTGACAGCGCGAGACTGGCCCTGTTAGAGTGGCAGGTTGGCACTGTCGGGGTGCCAGAGGTACTACCCCCCACCACCACCAGGGGGCTGCAAATGGCTAATTTAAATGTAGTTATCCAGATCACGGCCAGCGAGAGTGTGATCTAGATTGTGGCGGGTGTCACGGGTTCGTGTGAGATTTTGCGCCCTGCGCGGAGCCCAATTCTGGGCCCTCCCGCCACTAAGGACACAAGATGGCGCCAGAGCGAGGCGGCTCTCTGCGAGCTCTAACCGATCCACTTTTTACTGAGCTTACAATTGTTCTAATCTTTCCCTATTACATATTTTCCCTTATTTCCCTTTTGTTTTCACGTACTTAATGATCTGAGCTGCTCGCAGAAAAATACTTTCCACTGTACCTTGGTGAACATGACAAGAAATAAAATCCAAATCCAAATATCATTTAAAAATAGAGAGGGGAGATGGTTTGGTAATTTTACAAGGCAGACTCAGCTTATCTTCCTTTACCTACTTTCTGGTCACCAGCTACGCCCATCAAAGGGCAAATGATCTGATCTGGTCGTCAATCTGGTGGCTGGTTTAGCACACTGGGCTAAATAGCTGGATTTTCAAGCAGGCCAGCAGCGCGGTTCGATTCCCGTACCAGCCTCCCCGAACAGGCGCCGGAATGTGGCGACTAGGGGCTTTTCACAGTAACTTCATTGAAGCCTACTCGTGACAATAAGCAATTTTCATTTTCATTTTCATTTCATCCTTTCCTGTAAAAGGCTTTGATTTGTTATGAAGCCTTTCAGCCAAAGGGGAGTCACTTTGGAATGACTGTAGTGCACTATTCTTATCTCATCACAACTTGAACTCTCACTTCCAAATAGAATATTAACATTTTTAGCCCAATTTCAAATCTATTCAGTTTCAAATTCCTAGGGGTGCACATCTCCAAAAACCTGTTCTGGTCCACTCACATCGACGCTATCACCAAGAAAGCACAGCAGCGCCTATGCTTCCACAGGAAACTAAGGAAATTCGGCATGTCCACATTAACCCTGACCAACGTTTACAGATGCACTATGGAAAGCATCCTATCTGGCTGCATCACAGCCTGGTATGGCAACTGCTCGGCCCAGGACCGCAAGGAACTTCAGAGAGTCGTGAACACAGCCCAGTCCATCACACGAACCCGCCTACCATCCATGGACTCCATCTACACCTCCCGCTGCCTGGGGAAGGCGGGCAGCATAATCAAAGACCCCTCCCACCCGTCTTACTCACTCTTTCAACTTCTTCCATCGGGCAGGAGATACAGAAGTCTGAGAACACGCACGAACAGACTCAAAAACAGCTTCTTCCCCACTGTCACCAGACTCCTAAATGACCCTCTTATGGACTGACCCCATTAACACTACACCCTGTATGCTTCATACGATGCCGGTGCTTATGTAGTTACATTGTATATCTTGTGTTGCCCTATTATGTATTTTCTTGAATTTTGTTTAATTCCCTTTTCTTCCCATGTACTGAATGATCTGTTGAGCTGCTCGCAGAAAAATACTTTTCACTGTACCTCGGTGCACGTGACAATAAACAAATCCAATCCAACCCAATCCAATGTTCTCCCCTCAATGTTTGGAGGTTTCCATCGATGTGCCGTGGTAGCTACTGAGAGGGTAGGTTGGCGAGTGACTTCTGATGCTTCCATTAATCTCTTGGACTTGATGGCGAGTGAGAGGTCATGGGGCTGCGGTATTTCGTACCTTGATTTGGAATCAACCTGTATTCCTTAGAACTAATACACTTCCTTTGTTTTCCATCTTTGTCAGGAAAATGGCTCCCCTTTCAATTTGATTGCCTGTTGGAATTTCTCACAGCATCTGACACAGTGCCCAACAAAGGGTTTCCTTTTTCGCTCGCTGGCTGCTTTCAGTCGAGGTATCGGTTTGGAAGTGATTCTGATTTTGATTTGATTTGTCTTGTGTTAAATGGTAAGTCTGCTACTTATTCCTGATGGGGGGGGACAAAGATAAGTTTGCGTGTTACATGAAATTAAAATAAATATATTTTCAAATATGCCGTGTTTAACGTTCACATCAAGCACTGTATAATCACTGTATTAGTGGTTATTGCTGTTCTGAAGTGGTACAGCTTTAAGTTAATGTAAATGAACAGGAGGCTTGGCTTAAAATACAGTGATTTGCAAAAGGACAAAACCAATGATCCTTAAAACATGCACATCTGTTTAATCTCCTTTTTATTTTCTGCATCATGAAGTTTTATTTCCAATTATTCCTTCATCTCCGCCTCCACTGAGTGCTCTAGTTATTACAAAATAAAACAGTTTCCACTCTGCAGAACTCCATTGCACCTGCCAGCAGCAAGGTAATAAATTATCCTCTCTACAACTGACACTTTTTTTAAATGAAAGCATATAAATTGTGGTTTTATTTTTTTAAAAAGAAAAAACAGTATTTCCTCACAAATATTTTTTCAGATCGGTATTAATAGGTTACTGAGAAAACCGGTACCTGACGACCAAAGGTTAAAAAGAACAAGTAGAAAGAATCCTGGGTGCAAAGAATGCTTCAGAATTCTGCGTGAGTCAGTGTTATTTTTGTCACGCCAACCATTTTGATCTGAAGGAGCGTGAAATTCAACAATCAAGGCAGGAAAAAGTTTCTCTGCAGCCAGTTTTTGTTGTGCAGCTATTTATTTTGTTTCTGTACCGCATGAGATTACAGGGTCCCTGTATAATTTTTAATAATCGTTATTTTCACAAGTCGGCTTACATTAACGCTGCAGTAGGGTTACTGTGAAAATCCCCTCGTCGCCACATTCCGGCGCCTGTTCGGGTACACAGAGGGAGAATTCAGAACATCCAATTCACCCAACAAGCACGTCTTTCAGGACTTGTGGGAGGAAACCGGAGGAAACCCACACAGACATGGGAAGAACGTGCAGACTCCGCACAGACAGTGACCCAAGCCGGGAATCGAACCTGGGACCCTGGAGCTGTGAAGCAACCCACTGTGCTACCGTGCTGCCCCGTAGATAGAATGCGTCACATGTGAACGGGATAAGTAACCGACAGTGAACCAAACAAATGAGTGTGGTAGAGATCTAATTAAAAATGGTCGCTCCACAATTTAGGGCAGCATTGTGGATAGCACAATCGCTTCGCAGCTCCAGGGTCCCAGGTTCGATTCCCGGCTTGGGTCACTGTCTGTGCGGAGACTGCACATCCTCCCCGTGTGTGCGTGGGTTTCTTCCGGGTGCTCCGGTTTCCTCCCACAGTCCAAAGATGTGCAGGTTAGGTGGATTGGCCATGATAAATTACCCTTAGTGTCCGAAATTACCCTTAGTGTTAGGTGGGTTATGGGGTTAGGGTGGGGGTGTGGGCTTGGGTAGGGTGCTCTTTCCAAGATCCGGTGCAGGCTCGATGGGCCGAATGGCCTCCTTCTGCACTGTAAATTCTATGAAATCTATGAAATATAAAGAAGACTCTATGTTCCAGCCTCATTGATATTCAGCAAGCACAATGGGCTTCAAGTGAGTGTGGATCGGCAAAAGAACCTCTGATCGAGCTGTGATGCACCCTTCCTGGAATAGGTCTTCTAACTGTCTTGGTTGGATGGTCACTTTCCTCAAAAGGTTTGTCGCTCGCCGAGGTACTATAAGTGAATGACACCCAGGGATTTTAGTCTTCAGGCAATGTTAGAAGGAAAGGAAATAAAATCCTCTTCATGCAATTACAACGCTGAGAAGTATGAGTTACATTGCATCGCCGTCGACATCAATTGTCGAGTTTCTGCGTTAACTCATTATCTTCCAGGGCCTCAATTTGTAACGTTTCTCGCTTCCTCAGTCTTCAGAGTTTAGGGGCAGCACGGTAGCATGGTGGTTAGCATAAATGCTTCACAGTTCCAGGGTCCCAGGTTCGATTCCCGGCTGGGTCACTGTCTGTGCGGAGTCTGCACGTCCTCCCCGTGTGTGCGTGGGTTTCCTCCGGGTGCTCCGGTTTCCTCCCACAGTCCAAAGATGTGCGGGTTAGGTGGATTGGCCGTGCTAAATTGCCCGTAGTGTCCTAAAAAGTAAGGTTAGGAGGGGGGGGGTTGTTGGGTTACGGGTATAGGGTGGTTACGTGGGTTTGAGTACACCCACCATTGCTCGGCACAACATCGAGGGCCGAAGGGCCTGTTCTGTGCTGTACTGTTCTATGTTCTATGTTCTACATTTGCCGTCAGTGAAATCGCCATATCCTGTCTGAGCACGCATTTTTCAATATCGGCACACAAGGCCTTTCCGATTTGGTTTACGAAACGAAACACTTTGGATTTTTTCATTTGTTTCAAAATTCAGACTTTGCTGGGACGTCACTGCGACGTTCCACTGTCACAAACATGTTGAGGGATGTGGAGGAGATTGCTTCTACTTGAACAGCTTCCAGTTGCATGAGGTCCATCAAACCGGTCATCTGCCCACACAGAGTCTGGGAGACAAATAAGTAGAGCTTTCTTTTTTGAATCTTTTCTCCCTGTGCAAGGAAAGTCCTAATATAATTCACGATGACCGTTTCTGAATTTTCGAGCCCCCCATTTGTGTCGGCCGTGGCAATATGGATACTGGTCCATCCTGAAACATCATTTATTCAATGAAATGAAATGAAAATCGCTTATTGTCATGAGTAGGCTTCAATGAAGTTACTGTGAAAAGCCCCTAGTCGCCACATTCCGGCGCCTGTTCGGGGAGGCTGGTACAGGAATCGAACCGTGCTGCTGGCCTGCTTTAAAAGCCAGCGATTTAACCCAGTGAGCTAAACCAGCCCCAATGGAGCTACATTCGGAGAAATTTCTCTAAACCTAGCCATTGCTCTTCGAACATGCAGTGCAGAAGGAGGCCATTTGGCCCATCGAGTCTGCACCGACCCACTTAAGTCCTCACGTCCACACTATCCCCGTAACCCAATAGCCCCTCCTGACCTTTCAGGTAACTAAGGGCAATTTATCACGGCCAATTCACCTAACCTGCATGGCTTTGGACTGTGGGAGGAAACCGGAGCGCCCGGAGGAAACCCACGCAGACACGGGGAGAACGTGCAGACTCCGCACAGGCAGTGACCCAGCGGGGAATCGAACCTGGGACCCTGGCGCTGTGAAGCCACAGTGCTAACCACTTGTGCTGCCCCTAACTGAATACTAACAGACGGCGAACGTACAATCCTCTCTGGCAATATAAGATCAGCAAACTCAGAGGAGACAGTGTTAACCTAACTGATTCGCAAAGCTATGGCGATGTGGCAAAGGAAAAGCAGAATCTTGTGCAAGCTGAACGTCTCAAATAAGAACTAACGCTGGGGAAACTCAGGTCAGGCATCTTTGAAGAGAAACAGAGGGCGGAATTTTCCAGCCTCTTTATCTGGAGGGAACTTGCTGTCCTGCTGAAGATTTTTGGTGCAGATTTTATCGCCCCACCTGCGCTGTAAGATTCTGCCCAGGATGGGATTGGATTGGATTTGTTTATTGTCAAGTGTACCGAGGTACAGTGAAAAGTATTGTTCTGTGTACATAGAACATAGAACAGTACAGCACAGAACAGGCCCTTCGGCCCTCGATGTTGTGCCGAGAAATGATCACCCTACTCAAGCCCACGTATCCACCCTATACCAGTAACCCAACAACCCCCATTAACCTTATTTTTAGGACACTAAGGGCAATTTAGCCTAGCCAATCCACCTAACCTGCACATCTTTGGACTGTGGGAGGAAACCGGAGCACCCGGAGGAAACCCACGCACACACGGGGAGGACGTACAGACTCCGCACAGACAGTGACCCAGCCGGGAATCGAACCTGGGACCCTGGAGCTGTGAAGCATTTATGCTAACCACCATGCTACCGTGCTGCCCCTACAGTTCAGATAAATCTTTCTGTACATAAGAAGTAAATACATAGAGCAAACATCAAATGCATAATATAAATACATAGACAGACATCGGGTGAAGCATACAGAGTGTAGTACTACTCTGCAGAGATGATGTGTGGAGATCAGTTCAGTCCATAAGAGGGTCGTTTAGGAGTCTGGTAACAGCGGGGAAGAAGCTGTTTTTGAGTCTGTTTGTGCGTATTCTCAGACTTCTGTATCTCCTGCCCGATGGAAGAAGTTGGAAGAGTGAGTAAGCCGGGTGGGAGGGGTCTTTGATTATGCTGCCCGCTTTCCCCAGGCAGCGGGAGGTGTAGATGGGGTCAATGGATGGGAGGCGGGTTCGTGTGATGGACTGGGCTGTGTTCACGACTCTCTGAAGTTCCTTGCGGTCCTGGGCCGAGCAGTTGCCATACCAGGCTGTGATGCAGCCCGATAGGATGCTTTCTATGGTGCATCTGTAAAAGTTGGTAAGAGTCAATGTGGACATGCCGAATTTCCTTAGTTTCCTGAGGAAGTATAGGCGCTGTTGTGCTTTCTTGGTGATAGCGTCGATGTGGGTGGACCAGAACAGGTTGTTGGTGACGTGTACCCCTAGGAATTTGAAGCTGTCAACCATCTCCACCTCGGCCCCGTTGATGCTGACAGGGGTGTGTACTGTACTTTGCTTCCTGAAGTCAATGACCAGCTCTTTAGTTTTACTGTCATTGAGGGAGAGATTGTTGTTGTTACACCACTCCACCAGATTCAATATCCCCCTCCTGTATTCTGACCCATTGTTGTTTGAGATCTGACCCATAATGGTTGTGTCGTCAGCAAACGTATACATGGACTTTGAGCCACATTTTGTCACATGTGCGTACAAGGAGTAGATTAGGGGGCTAAGTACGCAGCCTTGCGGGGCCCCGGTATTGAGGACTATTGTGGAGGAGGTGTTGGTGTTCATTCTTACTGATTGTGGTCTGTGGGTCAGAAAGTCGAGGATCCAGTTGCAGAGTGGGGAGCCAAGTCCCAGGTTTTGGAGCTTTGATATGGGCTTGGCTGGGATTATGGTGTTGAAGGCGGAGCTGTAGTCAATAAATAGGAGTCTGATGTAGGAGTCCTTGTTGTCGAGATGCTCTAGGGATGAATGTAGGGTCAGGGAAATGGCGTCTGCTGTGGAGCGGCTGCGGCAGTATGCGAATTGCAATGGATCAAGATGTTCTAGGAGTATGGGGTTGATATACCTCATGACCAACCTCTCGAAGCACTTCATTACGATCGATGTCAAGGCCATCGGACGGTAGTCGTTGAGGCACGTTGCCTGGTTCTTCTTTGGCACCGGTATGTTGGTGGTCTTCCGGAAGCGGGTGGGGACCTCGGAGTGGAGTAGGGACAGGTTGAAGATGTCCCTGAATACATCTGCCAGCTGGTCCACGCAGGATCTGAGTGTACGACCAGGGATCCCAGCCGGACCCTTCGCCATCCGAGGTTTCACTTTCAGGAAGGCCGATCTGACTTTAGAAGCTGTGACGTTGGGTATGGGTGTGTCTGGAGCTACTGGGGCAGTTGACAGCGGATTGTCGGTTACCTGCTCGAACCGAGCATAGAATGCATTCAGTTCAATGGGGAGGGGTGAGCTGCTGACGGAGATACTGCTCGGCTTCGCTTTGTAGCCCGTTATGTTGTTTAGGCCTTGCCACAACTGACAAGAGTCTGTGACGCTAGTGACTCTAGCTTGATCTGATATTGTCCCATAGCATCCTGATAACTGTGCGGAGGCCATACCTGGATTTCTAGGGTCGCCTGACTTGATCACCTCAGCCCTGGCCTTTAGTAGGGAGTCAATCTCCCGATTAAACCATTTCCGGTTGGGGAACTTACGCGATACTTTCTTTGGCACGCAGTCTTTTGCACATTTGCTGATGAAGTCTGGGACGGTGGTAGCATATTCGTTTAGGTTGGTCGCTGAGTTCTTAAATATGGACCAGTCCACTGACTCCGAGCAGTCACGTACTATGGTGAATGTGATTCACACCGGATTATAATCTGTATATACATGTGCCTATATTGTAAGTGCTGTTGCACTACTTGACCACCAGGGGGAGTAGCTCTGGGAATGCTCGAGAATTGTACTGGGCTTCTCCCTTGGTTCCGCCCAGGACTCCTCCCCCTGGAGCTGCTGTATAAAGATCAGTGCCACGTGGTCAGCCGGCCAGTTTACCGAAAGCTAACCGGCTGGCTCTGTTGTGAGTATATTAAATTGTTGAAACCGCTATTCTAATCCTACAAGCACGTAGAATTGTTGGTTCCAATACGGAGAAGCTCTTCTGTTGCCTCGGACCAGCACCTCATGACCTTCTTAACTGGATTCTCCCCTTAAGTTTCTGCCTGTATGCCAGGAGAAGGAGCACCATCTTATGGTCTGATTTTCTCAAGTGCCATCAGGGGATGGAACGGTAGGCGCCCTGGATTTTGGCGTCGCAATGGTCGAGAGTATTGGTGGAATTTTGGCAGTATGCATTGATGTTTGAGGTCGACAACCCTTCATTAGAACTGAAGAAAGACAGAAATCTAAGAGTTTTATGGCAGTGGGAAGGGACATGTGTAGGTGGAACAGACAAGATACGTGATGAGGTGAGGGCGGGAGAGGTGAATAAAAGATTTCATGAGGCATTCGCCAAAGCGAATGAATATAGTAATTAAACAAATGTGTCCAAATTAAGCATAAATTGTGAGGTACAGGGGAATGCAGTTTGAGGGAATAAAGAAAGATGTGAGATAAAGAGTGACCAAATTGGGAGGGGGGGGGGGGTATGGTGGCACAGTGGTTAGCACTGCTGCCTCACAGCTCCAGGGTCCCAGGTTCCATTCCCGGCTTGGATCACTGTCTGTGCGCGGAGTCTGCGCGTTCTCCCCGTGCCTGTGTGGGTTTCCTCCGGATGCTCCGGTTTCCTCCCACAGTCCAAAGATGTGCAACATTCGGCTGATTGGGCCGTAGTCAATTGCCCCTCCGTGTCCAAAAAAAGGTGAAGTCGGGGTTTACGGGGATAGGGTGGAGGTGCGGGCTGGAGTAGGGGGCTCTTTCCAAGGGCCGGAGCAGATCCGATGGGCCAAATGGCCTCCTTTTGCCCTGTAAATCCTTTGAAACAATAAAATGAAGCACAGCTTAAAATGGAGGCAGAGGTCATGATCCAGCCCGAGGTGAGGAGGGGTGGGGAGGGGCCGTGCGGAAAGCGATGAACGAATGAAGGAAAACCAAGGAGAGTGAGTGATATGGCAGCTTGTTAGCATTGTAGATAGCACAATCGTTTCACAGCTCCAGGGTCCCAGGTTCGATTCCCGGCTTGTGTCACTGTCTGTGCGGAGTCTGCACGTCCTCCCCGTGTGTGCGTGGGTTTCCTCCGGGTGCTCCGGTTTCGTCCCACAGTCCAAAGACATGCAGGTTAGGTGGATTGGCCATGATAAATTGCCCCTTAGCGTTCTAAATTGCCCTTAGTGTTGGGTGGGGTTACTGGGTTATGGGGATAGGGTGGAGGTGTTGACCTTGGGTAAGGTGCTCTTTCCAGGAGCCGGTGCAGACTCGATGGGCCGAATGGCCTCCTTCTGCACTGTAAATTCTATTCTATGAACTCTATGAATGTGCTGGATTGCTATCGGGGCAGGTTTAGCACACTGGGCTAAATCGCTGGCTTTGAAAGCAGACCCAGGCTTAATCTTAGCAGACCCAAAATTTGTTCCTTCTCCCGGCGTCCAAGCAGAAACTTAAGGGGAGAATGCAGTTATGGTCATGAGGTGCTGGTCCGAGGAAACAGAAGAGCTTCTACGTGACTGCTCGGAGTCAGTGGACTGGTCCATATTATGGGCTGGTTTAGCACTGGGCTAAATCGCTGGCTTTGAACGCAGACCGAGGCAGGCCAGCAGCACGGTTCGATTCCCGTACCAGCCTCCCCGAACAGGCGCCGGAATGTGGCGACTAGGGGCTTTTCACAGTAACTTCATTTCAAGCCTACTCGTGACAATAAGCGATTGTCATTTCATTTTCAGTCGGTATTTGATTTTCCCAGTGTGGAGGGGACCACATCCTGAGCAGCAAATGCAGTGAGCTGGTATCTCCCCAGCCGCATGTTTCTCAATCGCGTGCCATTCGTGGGTGGCGAGGTTCAATCTACCCGCCGCTGGTCAATGTGATTTCCCATTGAAACCACCCCCCCCCCCCCCCCCCCCCCCCCCCACGGCCAGCACGGGTGCGCTGCCAGCAGGAAAAGCGAATCCCAACGTTTGGCGAATTCCGGAGTTTCGCTTGGGAAGGTTTGGGGCCCAGACAGTGAGAAGGAGACGGATGAGAGGACAGGTGTTGCATTTTCTACGGCTGCACAGAACGATGCGGTCGGGAATACAGAGGGTGTGGATGGTGACCAAGGCGTGGACTGGGGTGTCGCTGAAAGGGGAGGCCAGCGGGAGATGCGGTCGGTGGTTGTCCCATGCTGGAGCTGACAGAGATGGTGGAGGGTGATGCGTTGGATACAGACGCTTGTGGCTTGCAAGGTGAGGCTTCACCTGAGGAAGGGGCTGCGCTCCGAAGGCTCGTGAATCGAAACAAACCTGTTAGACTTTAACCTGGTGTTGTCAGACTTCTTACTGAGCCCACCCCAGTCCAACGCCGGCATCTCCCCATCGTGGTTCTGGAAGGAAAGGGGAAGGAGTGCTGACAGCGTGAAATACATTGGACACGTTGGAGGATCCTGTCACCCACACTGAGTGGAAATCCTCAGCCGAGGAAAAAGGAAATGTGTTGGAAGCACGAGTGTGGAAGGTTGCATCCTCAGAACAGAGATGGAGGAACTGGGGGGGTAGCACAGAAAGGATATGAGGTGGAGTTTTACAGTCCCTTCTGCTGCTGGGATTGGCGGGTCCCGGTGGAGTCCATAGAATTTTTTACGGCTCCCCTCATTTCAAGCGCACGCCATCACTGTGAAAGTACGATGCACGAGGAATGCACGAGGGCCCTTACCAAGTGCGAAGTTGTCCACAATGAAAAGCTGATACCCAGTACTTTTAAACAAGATTAAAAAGTGTAACCTGTTACTTTGGGATATAATATTCATCTGAACATATTGGGCACGATTCTCCAAAATGGAGACTAAGTGTTCGCGCCGTCGTGAACGCCGTCGCGTTTCACGACGGCGCGAAAAGGGGTGCGGGGACGACCGATTCTGGCCCGCACAGGGAATGGTTCACGCATCTCCAGCCTCCCATCTCGGCGCCAAATGGGCGCCGCGCCAACCCGCGCATGCGCAGTTGGGCAGAGTCAACCCGCGCATGCGCAGTTGGGCAGCGTCAACCCGCGCATGCGCAGTTGGGCAGCGTCAACCCGCGCATGCGCAGTTGGGCAGCGTCAACCCGCGCATACGCAGTTGGGCAGCGTGAACCCGCGCATGCGCAGTTGGGCAGCGTCAACCCGCGCATGCGCAGTTGGGCAGCGTCAACCCGCGCATGCGCAGTTGGGCAGCGTCAACCCACGCATGCGCAGTTGGGCAGCGTCAACCCGCGCATGCGCAGTTGGGCAGCGTCAACCCGCGCATGCGCAGTTGGGCAGTGTCAACCCGCGCATGCGCAGTTGGGCAGCGTCAACCCGCGCATGCGCAGTTGGGCAGCGTCAACCCGCGCATGCGCAGTTGGGCAGCGTCAACCCGCGCACGCGCAGTTGGGCAGCGTCAACCCGCGCATGCGCAGTTGGGCAACGTCAACCCGCGCATGCGCAGTTGGGCAGCGTAAACCCGTGCATGCGCAGCGTCAACCCGCGCATGCGCAGTTGGGCAGCGTCAACCCGCGCATGCGCAGTTGGGAAGCGCCAACCCGCGCATGCGCGGGGGGACTACCTCAGCGCGTCGGCCCCGACGCAACATGGCGTGGGGGTTCAGGGGCCGGCTGCGCAACAGAGTAGGCCCGAGGTGGGAAGAGGCCGGCCCGCCGATCAGTGGGCTCCCATCGCGGGCCAGACCCCATCGGAGGCCCCCCCCCCCCCGGCGAAGGAGCGCTTTTACCCGCCCCACAGGCTGCTCCCGACCCTTCGCGCAGAGATCCCGCCGGCAGCGACCAGGGGTGAACAGCGCCGGCGGGACTCTATTGTATCCGCTCGGCTGCTCGGCCCATATGGGCCGGAGAATCGGCGGCCCCTCCGTTTCCAGTGGCCGGCGGTGCATCAAACCTGCCCGTGCAAATGTCGCCGATTCTCCTCTCCTCGGAGAATCTCCGCGTTGGGGCGGCGTGACGTGGTTGCGGCAATTCTCCGGCCCGGCGCGGGGCTCGGAGAATCGCGCCCGTTGTAAATAAATAACAATGAAACACCTAGCCTACGCTCCATTGTACTTTGAAGGGCGATGCTAATGAGTTAATTGTTGAATCTTGTGAAATTCATTTCATTTAGACTTCAACCCCATCCACTAGAAAACCATAAAACACTGAGAATCATTTAACATACCCTAATCAAAATTCCACAAGCGTATTGCATGAGTGATCCTGCCTTTGAATGGAACTAGCACACCTGTACCCTGCCGCAGGTTTACACCCGATCAGTTTGACTTGGCTTGGCATAGATTAATTTATCTGAGTCGGCATTTGAAATTCAAATCCTGTGCTGTGTTGTTTTGACTCCAAAGCAGGCAACTTGTGCCTAATTTATAACACGTTGATTAGTTTAATTAGTTTGGGGTAACGATTGGGCCAATCAGCACACAGGTCACTGATCAAGACACCCCCCCCCTCGCCGAAACTCCCCTGCTGAAGTCGATTTGAAAAAGCGTTGTCAAAGGCTGAAGTAAATAAGGAAACACTTACATTTGTGAAAATTTGCAAGAAATGCTTTTCGACAAGGCAGAGTTTCTGTTGATTGGCGTCAAATTTGCAACATCGTAGAATCCCGACAATGCAGAAGGAGGCCATTCGGCCCATCGAGTCTGCACCGACCCCACAAATTAGGACTTTATCGGTGCCCACCCACCCCCTATCCATAACCTAACCTCCCTGGGGCAATTTGTCACGGCCAGACCATCTAACCCGCACATCTTTGGACTGTGGGAGGAAACCGGAGCACCCGGAGGAAACCCACGCAGACGCGGGGAGAACGTGCAGACTCCGCACAGTCAATTACCAAAGGTCGTAATTGACGCGCCGCCGCTCCTAGTCCCCTGGGGGGGGGGGGGAACAGGGGGGCGAGGAGCGGCCTCCGACGCCGGAGTGAAACACTCCGGTTTTCACTCCGGCGTCGGCATGCGCATGCGCGGTTGCCGTCCTCCACGCGTGCGCCCCATGGACAGAGGATTGATCTTGCGGGGCGGCGGAGGGAAAGAGTGCGTCCTTTAGAGACGCCGGCCCGCCGATTGGTGGGCACCGATCGCGGGCCAGACCCCTACTGAGCGCCCCCCTGGTGCTCGATTCTCCCTCCCCCCCCCCACAGGCCGCACACGTAGCGGTCGCGCGCTGTTCACGCCGGCAGAGACCAGGTGTGGTTGGCGCCGGCGTGAACCCGTCGTATTGGGCTGGGCCGCTCGGCCCATCCGGGCTGGAGAATCGCCGCTCGCCTGTTGGAAACGGCAATTCTCCGAGCGGCCTGTCGTGAAACGTGGCACGCCGTTTTGGGGGGGGGTGGGAGAATCGCGTGCGGGTGCCAGGGTGGCGTGACGGGAATCGCACTCCCGCGATTCTCCCACCCGGCGTGGGGGTCGGAGAATCACGCCCATTATTCTGAAAATAAGAATGTTTTCAACACGCACCAGCTCCAGCCAGGAAGCATTTTTGCCAAAATATTTCTTATCATGAGGCTGCCGCAGTATCCGTCCAATCCAGATCTTTACCTGTGCTGTTTCTCAATGAATTACGTAGCGAGAATATCTTGCTCTTTCTGTTTTCTCTGCTTATCCTCTTCCTTGGAGTTTCCTACATTCTATACTGTCATATGTAGCGGAATGAGTAAAGCAATCTGTTCCTAAGGACTCCAGCAGTGCTTTTGAAACATGTCACTAAGCCTTGTGTGCACAAGTGCTCTGGAGGACCTTCCCTCCCTGTTGGGAAGCTCCTGCCCTCTTTGAGGCTGGAAGGATACTCCAGGAAGCCTTACTGATCAGCAGATTATTTTCAACTACATTTCAATGAGGAGGCAGCACCACAGCTTAGATACACTCGATTCTTTTAAGGGAGAGTCCTTTTGTCACCGCCTTTGATTCATTGATCAAGGGTACTTGCGAGGGACATGTGGCCTGATTGTTATTTGATTTAAAGACGGAGTGGCCCTCTTAAAGCACAGCTGAGATTCCTTCTTGAATGATGACGGCTGCCAATGGCTGCAAACTACTCCAGGCTGCACTAACTTCGCCACTTCGTAATATGTTTGAGTTTTAAAAACTCGATCCATAACATGTCATTGTTCTAGTGATGTAATTGAATAACTTGGAGTCTTTAGGGCAGCACGGTAGCATTGTGGATAGCACAATGGCTTCACAGCTCCAGGGTCCCCGGTTCGATTCCGGCTTGGGTCACTGTCTGTGCGGAGTCTGCACATCCTCCCCGTGTGTAGGGCAGCACGGTAGCATTGTGGATAGCACAATGGCTTCACAGCTCCAGGGTCCCCGGTTCGATTCCGGCTTGGGTCACTGTCTGTGCGGAGTCTGCACATCCTCCCCGTGTGTGTGCGTGGGTTTCCTCCGGGTGCTCCAGTTTCCTCCCACAGTCCAAAGATGTGCAGGTTAGGTGGATTGGCCGTGATAAATTGCCCTTAGTGTCCAAAATTGCCCTTAGTGTTGGGTGGGGTTACTGGGTTACGGGGATAGGGTGGATGTGTTAACCTTGGGTAGGGTGCTCTTTCCAGGAGCCGGTGCAGACTTGATGGGCCGAATGGCCTCCTTCTGCACTGTAAATTCTATGGTTATTAGCACTCAAGGTATTTAACTTGAACAGATCTCCCTTAATCAATCTATTGAAGAGGACTCCACTAATAGTGATATTTAGTCCGTATTGTCCTGAAGATGATGTACTCAATTTTTCAGGAGAGATGTGCAGGAGTCAGGAAGCAGTAAGTCAGATGTGCCGTTCCCGCCAATTGTAACCGCAGTTGAATAAATATTTTTAGAGTAGAAAGGACAAACAACTTGTCCAGTGAACAGGAGTGTACATTTAGCTGTTGCCAAAGACCATGCCGATCCATAGGGGCTGGTTTAGCACAGGGCTAAATCGCTGACTTTGAAAGCAGACCGAGGCAGGCCAGCAGCAGCGGGTTCAATTCCCGTACCAGCCTCCCCGAACGGGTGCCGGAATGTGGCGACTAGGGGCTTTTCACAGTAACTTCATTTGAAGCCTACTCGTGACAATAAGTGATTTTCATTTCGGGGCAGCGTAGTGGTTAGCACAATTGCTGCACAGCTCCAGGGTCCCAGGTTCGATTCCCGGCTTGGGTCACTGTCTGTGCGGAGTCTGCACGTCCTCCCCGTGTGTGCGTGGGTTTCCTCCGGGTGCTCCGGTTTCCTCCCACAGTCCAAAGATGTGCAGGTTAGGTGGATTGGCCGTGATCAATTGCCCTTAGTGTCCAAAATTGCCCTTAGAGTTGGGTGGGGTTACTGGGTTATGGGGATAGGGTGGAGATGTGGGCCTGGGTGGGGTGCTCTTTCCGGGGGCTGGTGCGGACTCGATGGGCCGAATGGCCTCCTTCTGTACTGTAAGGGCATGATGGTAGGGGGAGGAGGTGGTTTGTTTAGTGTTCAGTGAGGGTACGCCATTCCTGAAGATTGTGGCGAATGCCTGGACAGGGAGGGTCTCAAAAGACTCTACAAGGGTCCTGACCCACAAGTAGTTCAAAGAAAGCGACTATTATAACAAGACCTACGTGATAGCAGCAATTAGCTTCCACGCTGAGGGACGGGTAGCCCACAGGAGTCTAATAACAGAAAGGTCGGCCAGATTTAGAACAGACAGCACAGCATTCCTGCACTGTAGTATCAGTCTGGATTTTAGTATTTCAAAGGCTGACACCAGGCTGGGATCTGAAGAGTATGCTACATACTATAATAAACATTTACAGATGCAGCATAGAGAGCATCCTATCGGGCTGCATCACAGCCTGGTATGGCAACTGCTCGGCCCAGGACCGCAAGAAACTTCAGAGAGTCGTGAATACCACCCAGTCCATCACATGAACCCGCTGATGTGTTGGGTAAGCTGGGTCTGTGAGGACTGCATTTACTGCAGCAGTGAGAGAGACAGGCTTCCAACACTTGAAGAAATGCAGCTCTATTTTATTGAACTCTTAACTATTAAACATGCTTAGACATGTGTGTTGGCACTATGCTGAGTTGACTGGAGACTTGAGGCTAACCTGACCAGACTATCTTACTACCACATGGTGTATGTTCTAGTTGTTGGTCACGAGCTCTGACTGCCTCAGAGGCTGCATCCCGAGAGAGCGGGAAAACTGGTGCCCTCTGGCTTTATAGTGGCCGTGTCCTGTCTGGTGATTGGCTGCTGTGTTCTGTGTGTTCATTGGTCATCCTGTGTGCCAATCAATGTCTGTCTGTGCACCATCATATACCTGTGTGTATATTATTTCACCCCCCCCTCCCCCCCCCCCATCCATTGACTCCATCTACACCTCCCGCTGCCGGGGGAAAGCGGGCAGCATAATCAAAGACCCCTCCCACCCGGCTTACTCACTCTTCCAACTTCTTCCATCGGACAGAAGTCTGAGAACACGCACGAACAGACTCAAAAACAGCTGCTTCCAGGCTCCTAAACAACTTATGGACTGACCTCATTAACACTACACCCTGTATGCTTCATCCGATGCCGGTGCTTATGTAGTTACATTGTAAACCTTGTGTTGCCCTATTATATATTTTCTTTTATTCCCGCTTCTTCCCATGTACTGAATGATCTGTTGAGCTGCTCGCAGAAAAAATACTTTTCACCGCACCTCGGTACACGTGACAATAATTCAAATCCAAACCCAATTCAAACTAGTTCCTCTTATCCACTCGCCTTGGACTCATCTGCGGTCACTAAACTGACGTTTTCAAATACGCCCATGTTTTTTTTGGCTGCTCCGACTAAATATCTGCACCCGACCAAGAGACCATATGGGAATCTAGTTGTGAGGAGGTTAAATGTGAATTTGAATATATTTTGTCAGATGTGACTCAGTTAGTTGCACTCTCAACTCTAAATCAGGAGGTTGTGGGTTCAAATCCCACTCCAGCACTTGGTACACAGAAATCTGGGCTGATACAACAGTGCAGTACTGAGGGAACGCTGTGCTGTCTTTGGGATTGTTGGAACCAACAATTCTACGGACACGTGCTTGTAGGATTAGAATAGCGGTTTTAATATACTTACAACAGAGCCAGCCTGTTAGCCGTTGAACTTTCGGTGAACTGGCCGGCTGACCCTGTGGCACTGATCTTTATACAGCAGCTCCCGGGGGGAGGAGTCCTGGGCGGAGCCAAGGGAGAAGCCCAGTACAATTCTCAAGCATTCCCAGAGCTACTCCCCCTGGTGGTCAGGTAGTGCAACTGCACTTACAATACAGACAGATATATATGCAGATTATAATCCCATATGAATCACATTCACCACAGGGATAAAATGTTGAACCAATCTGCCCACTCAAGTAGAACATCCCATGACACGATTTTGAAGAAGGGTGGTGGAGCTTTCTCTGATGTCTAAGTCGATATTTATTCTTCAGTCAACAACACAGAAAGCAGATGATTATTGCGTTGCTGTTGTGGGAGTTTATTGAGCGCAAATTAGCTGCAAAATTTCTTACCTTATAACAGTGACTGCACTTCAGAATGTAACTCATTGGTTGTAAAGCGCTTTGAGACATCTGGTGGTCATGCAAAGCAAAATATAAATACAAGTCTTTCTTTAAATGTATATTGCGTTTGATAAGGTTCCCACGGTAGGCTATTGCAGAAAATAAGGAAGTATGGAATTGAAGGTGATTTAGCGGTTTGGATCAGTAATTGGCTAGCTGAAAGAAGACAGAGGGTGGTGGTTGATGGCAAATGTTCATCCTGGAGTTCAGTTACTAGTGGTGTACCGCAAGGATCTGTTTTGGGGCCACTGCTGTTTGTCATTTTTATAAATGACCTGGAAGAGAGTGTAGAAGGATGGGTTAGTAAATTTGCAGATGACACGAAGGTCGGTGGAGTTGTGGATAGTGCTGAAGGATGTTATAGGATACAGAGGGACATAGATAAGCTGCAGAGCTGGGCTGAGAGGTGGCAGATGGAGTTTAATGCGGAAAAGTGTGAGGTGGTTCACTTTGGAAGGAGTAACAGGAATGCAGAGTACTGGGCTAATGGCAAGGTTCTTGGTAGTGTAGATGAACAGAGAGATCTCGGCATCCAGGTACATAAATCCCTGAAAGTTGCCACCCAGGTTAATAGGGCTGTTAAGAAGGCATATGGTGTGCTAGCCTTTATCAGCAGGGGGATTGAGTTTCGGAGCCACGAGGTCATGCTGCAGCTGTACAAAACTCTGGTGCGGCCGCACCTGGAGTACTGTGTGCAGTTCTGGTCACCACATTATAGGAAGGATGTGGAAGCTTTGGAAAGGGTTCAGAGGAGATTTACTAGGATGTTGCCTGGTATGGAGGGAAGGTCTTACGAGGAAAGGCTCAGGGACTTGAGGTTGTTTTCGTTAGAGAGGAGAAGGCTGAGAGGTGACTTAATAGAGACATATAAGATAGTCAGAGGGTTAGATAGGGTGGACAGTGAGAGTCTTTTTCCTCGGATGGTGATGACCAACACGAGGAGACATAGTTTTAAATTGAGGGGTGGTAGATATAGGACAGATGTCAGAGGCAGTTTCTTTACTCAGAGAGTAGTAGGGGTGTGGAACGCCCTGCCTGCAACAGTAGTAGACTCGCCAACTTTAAGGGCATTTAAGTGGTCACTGGATAGACATATGGATGAAAATGGAATAGTGTAGGTCAGATAGACTTCAGATGGTTTCACAGGTCGGCGCAACATCGAGGGCCGAAGGGCCCGTACTGCGCTGTAGTGTTCTATGTTCTATTGCAGTGCCATTAATATCATCAGGTGGCAACTTTTAGATCTGAAGGCCCGTGTCCCATTTTAATGGGATTCCCGCCCAGGGAATTAGTCAATTTGTTAATATGGCAGCTGGAAAATGGATTGGAGGTGGGATCTCGTTTCTCGTGGCTTTAATCACTTGCCTGACAATTTCCCTTTGTGGAGAATTAAAATTGTCGCCGAGAGCGGAGATTTTCAAACTCTTTTTGCCCGGGACCCATTTCTACCAACTGTCAATCTTCAGGATCCGTGACGGCTGATGTTTGATACCCACGCCTGGCGACTTTCGCGATCCACGCCGGCTGACCTTCACGACTCCCGCTATCCGAACTTTGCGACCCACTCGTTTCACTTGCATTTAATGTGACAGGTGAGCCTACCTGATCCTCACGATCTCACTCGCTTTGTTATTCAATGTTACATTCCTGATAATGACTCCAGATGATGATTTAAGATCTCCCTGTATCCGTTGAACAAAATATAGAGGTTTGGCCTTGAACCAAACATGTTGAGTCTTTAAATGTCTTTAAAGTTTTGAGGGTTTTAAACTTTCGTTTGCCAGTACTTCCCTGCTAACAACACACATGGGCTTTGCATCGTGATTTGCATCGGCACAATTAACAAAGCCATACCTCAAGTAATCATCTGCTTTGTTGCTGTTTTCAGCTTCTTCTTCATGGGTTATTGACCAGAGGCCCTCAAGCTTACGCTAGTGCTGCTGGCAGCTACAAAATGGAGGAATCGCTCTCACGTGCAGGACAGCTGACTTCAATGTAACCTGCTCTCTGTCGCCGCTCTAGACTGGAAGACTCCAGCGATTGAAAGAAAATCTGCTCCTGGGTCAGCACGCTGACGTCAGGAGAAGGTGTTCTCCTCCACCGAGCTCTGGGCCTGCGCACTGCTGAGGGGGCACGCATGCCCGGAATGGCCTGCATTCTGAAGGCCGGTTGGGGCTGGCATTTCTAAAAGCCCACTGCGCCGTTGGGCACCTCTTCCCGTGATTGGGCCCCGACCCTCCCAACACCCGCACATGACCCCCCCCCCCGGTTTGAAAATGGCTGGTCTAGAGGTTTGCTGATGCGCAAGGGGGGGGCGGCTTGGTGACACAGTAGTTCGCACTGCTGCCTCAAAGCGCTCAGGGACCTGGGTTCGATTGCGACTGTCTATGTGGAGTTTGTACATTCTTCCCGCGTCTGTTTTTCTCCGGGTGCTCCGATTTCTTCCCGCACTCCAAAGATATGCAGGTTAGGTGGATTGGCCATGATAAATTGCGCCTAAGTGGATAGAGTGGATCTGTCTGGGGTGCTCTTTTGGAGGGTCAGTGCAGACTCGATGGGCCGAATGACCTCCTTCTGCACGACGGGGATTCTATGATCCTGAGACCATGTCGAACATGTTCTTTATTCCCCATTCTCCTGCCTTGTCCTCACAGTCTCTGAATAATGAAAAAGTGATTCGGTTTATTGTCACATGTACCGAAGTACAGTGAAAAATATTTTTCAGCGGCCGAGGGGTCATCCGCCGGAATAAGGAACGTACACAGTAGCACATGAACTGAGTGTGTTTGACTGGGCAAAATAAACATTCTACTCTTCTTAATGTCCCCACATACTCCAGCATCAACAAATAATAATTGAAGCAGGAATCCTGGCTGATTTCCCCGGCTTTAGCTTTTCTGAAAATATTCTAGCCGGTTACTGGGTTATGGGGATAGGGTGGAGGTGTTAACATAGAACATAGAACAGTACAGCACAGAACAGGCCCTTCGGCCCTCGATGTTGTGCCGAGCAATGATCACCCTACTCAAACCCACGTATCCACCCGTAACCCAACAACCCCCCCCTTAACCTTACTTTTTAGGACACTACGGGTGATTTAGCATGGCCAATCCACCTAACCCGCACATCTTTGGACTGTGGGAGGAAACCGGAGCACCCGGAGGAAACCCACGCACACACGGGGGGGGCGTGCAGACTCCGCACAGACAGTGACCCAGCCGGGAACCGAACCTGGGACCCTGGAGCTGTGAAGCATTTATGCTAACCACCATGCTACCGTGCTGCCCTTGGGTCGGGTGCTCTTTCCAGGAGCCGGTGCAGACTCGATGGGCCGAATGGCCTCCTTCTGCACTGTAAATTCTATGAATCTATGAAAATGCACATCCTTAAGGAACTGGGATAATTGATCTGTAGAAGTCTGTACAGAATCATTTTGGGTTTATGGAGGGTGCAGAGAGTGAAACCTGACTGTCTGCAAACATCAAACACCCCTTCTGACTCCGTTGATCGACAAATTAGAGTTTGCGCTGAATAAATGCTTGACTCGACAACAGTAAACTGTACCTAAGCAGCACTCAAGCCTGCTCCTTGGAATGTGGTCGGATTTAAACCTAGTTTATAAGTAAGGCATTTCGGCCCATTTGTGGCCCGCTTCTCCGCCCGGCATTGTGCACAGCCATCCCAATTTATTTATTGGATTAAGGAATGAAACCTCATCAGCAAGTGCGGCAATCACGAGGGTTAACCTGTCCCCCGGGAGCCCAGGCCTATTCTAATATGCAAATAAAAGCCTGTCATATGTTAATGGATGGTTCAAGCAGGTTGACTTCAGAGTGTATTTGTTGCCGTTCGAGTTTTGTTTCACAATTGATTTACGTCTAATGAAACCGCGGCACTTCAGTGATCACAGGGCCATTATGGGATTAAATTTGCCGTATATGGCAAACCCTTTAAAAAGAAAGTGACAAAGATGGTCATTTAAGGGGAGATAATGGTACATGCTAATGGCTTTAATTTTAACTATAATGCATCCCCTTTTTGAGCTCTAAATTTGTATTCCTTAACAACGCTGCGGAAAGGAAAAGGCTAAATTCTCAGCACCTTTTGTGATATCGTTTCTGCCTCTTTGTTACGAGATAACAGTATTTTACTGGAAATCAAGCACAAGCTAAAAATTGTCTTTCCCTTCATCTTACTCGAGGTCCTTCACGATTGCTTGATGGAAGATTGATGCAGATTTCCTCCTCACGGCCTTTCTAGCTTGACCTCCTTTTGAAAATGAAACGAAATGATAATCGCTTCCTGTCAGGAGTAGGCTTCAAATGACGTGACTGCTCGAAGGCCCGAGTCGCCACATTCCGGCGCCTGCTCGGGGAGGCTGGTACGGGAATCGAACCGCGCTGCTGGCCTGCCTTGGTCTGCTTAAAAAGCCAGTGATTTAGCTCAGTGAGCTAAACCAGCCCCTCGACCTTACGTGTTCCAACCGACAGAACACATATCCCACTCTAATTGTAGATAAGTGGGCGGTCTTTCTCGTGAATCTATCGCTGCTATTCTGGACAAATATATACCACAGTTCAGACACATTGGCATTTTATACTTTACTTATGCTGGGTGCAATTTAACGAGAAAGAAAAACGAGTCCCATTTTGGGTGTATTTCGCGAGGTTTTTCTCAGCACCTGTCGTGCCGTTTTTAAAGGAGATTCTTTTTATTTATGGTGTTGGTGAGCCCACACTTCCTTTCATTCCTTTTTTTTTTTTTTCTTTTTTTTTTTTTAATTTTAGATTACCCAATTATTTTTTCCAATTAAGGGGCAATTTAGTGTGGCCAATCCACCTACTCTGCACATTTTTGGGTTGTGGGGGCGAAACCCACGCAGACACGGGGAGAACGTGCAAACTCCACACAGACAGTGACCCAGGGCCGGGATTCGAACCTGGGACCTCAGCGCCGTGAGGCGGTTGTGCTAACCACTAGGCCACCGTGCTGCCCTTCCTTTCATTCCTGACAGGAATTGTTAAGGGTTGTTAAGAAGGCGTACGGTGTGTCAGCTTTTATTGGTAGAGGAATTGAGTTTCGAGGCTGGTTTAGCTCACTCGGCTAAATCGCTGGCTTTTAAAGCAGACCAAGGCAGGCCAGCAGCACGGTTCGATTCCCGTGCCAGCCTCCCCGGAACAGGCGCCGGAATGTGGCGACTAGGGGCTTTTCACAGTAACTTCATTGACGCCTACTCAGGGCGTCACGGTACTGCACGCTACTGCAGGGCAGCACGGTAGCATGGTGGTTAGCATAAATGCTTCACAGCTCCAGGGTCCCAGGTTCGATTACCGGCTGGGTCACTGTCTGTGTGGAGTCTGCACCTCCTCCCCGTGTGTGCGTGGGTTTCCTCCGGGAGCTCCGGTTTCCTCCCACAGTCCAAAGATGTGCGGGTTAGGTGGATTGGCCATGCTAAATTGCCCGTAGTGTCCTAAAAAGTAAAGTTTGGGGGGGGGGGGGTTGTTGGGTTACGGGTATAGGGTGGATACGTGGGTTTGAGTAGGGTGATCATTGCTCGGCACAACATTGAGGGCCGAAGGGCCTGTTCTGTGCTGTACTGTTCTATGTTCTATGTTCTACTCGTGACAATAAGCCATTTTCATTCATGTTGCAGCTGTACAAAACTCTGGTGCGGCCGCATTTGGAGTATTGCGTGCAGTTCTGGTCGCCGCATTATAGGAAGGATGTGGAAGCATTGGAAAGGGTACAGAGGAGATTTACAAGGATGTTGCCTGGTATGGAGGGAAGATCTTATGAGGGAAGGCTGAGGGACTTGAGGCTGTTTTCGTTAGAGAGAAGAAGGTTAAGAGGTGACTTAATTGAGGCATACAAAATGATCAGAGGATTAGATAGGGTGGACAGTGAGAGCCTTTTTCCTCGGATGGTGATGTCCAGCACGAGGGGACATAGCTTTAAATTGAGGGGAGATAGATATAGGACAGATGTCAGAGGTAGGTTCTTTACTCAGAGAGTAGTGAGGGCGTGGAATGCCCTGCCTGCAACAGCAGTGGACTCGCCAACACTAAACGCATTCAAATGGTCATTGGATAGACATATGGACGATAAGGGAATAGTGTTGATGGGCTTTAGAGGGGTTTCACCGTTCGGCGCAACATCGAGGGCCGAAGGGCCAGTACTGCGCTGTAATGAGGGGCTGGTTTAGCTCGCTGGGCTAAATCGCTGGCTTTTAAAGCAGACTAAGCAGGCCAGCAGCATGGTTCGATTCCCGTACCAGCCTCCCCGAACAGGCGCCGGAATTTGGCGACTAGGGGCTTTTCACAGTAACTTCATTTGAAGCCTACCTGTGACAATAAGCCATTTTCCTTTCATTTTTCATTACGTAAGTGAGTTTAACGGCACACTTAGATATGCAAATCTACATCCCGCCTATTGAGGGGCGAGATCAGATTGCGACGTCACATCAGCTGATGAATCAGTGCTCCTCCATGTTGAACGGCACTTGGAGGAAGCACTGAGGGTGGCAAGGGTTACGAATATGCTCTGGGTGGGGGCTTCAAGGTCCATCACTTAGAGTGGCTCGGTAGTACCACCACAGACCGAGCTGGCTGGGTCCTAAAGGGCATAACTGCTAGACTGGGACTGCAGCAGGTGGTGAGGGAACCAACAAGAGGGAAAAACAGCCCTCAGCCTCACCAACCTGCCTGCTGCAGATGCATCTGTCCATGACGGTATTGGTAGGAGTGACCACCACACAGTCCTGGCGGAGACAAAGTCCCATCTCCACATTGGGGGTGCCTTCCATCGTGTTGTGTGACATGACCACCGTGCTAAATGGGATAGACCGAACAGATCTCGCAACACGGTAGCATTGTGGTTAGCACAATGGCTTCACAGCTCCAGGGTCCCAGGTTCGATTCCCGGCTTGGGTCACTGTCTGTGCGGAGTCTGCACGCTCTCCCCCGTGTGTGTGCGTGGGTTTCCTCCGGGTGCTCCGGTTTCCTCCCACAGTCCAAAGATGTGCAGGTTAGGTGGATTGGCCGTGCTAAATTGCCCCTTAGTGTCCAAAATTGCCCTTAGTGTTGGGTGGGGTTACTGGGTTATGGGGATAGGGTGGAGGTGTTGACCTTGGGTAGGGTGCTCTTTCCAAGAGCCGGTGCAGACTCGATGGGCCGAATGGCCTTCTGCACTGTAAATTCTATGATGATAAGTCAAGAATGGGCGCTGTGGGCCATCAGCAGCAGAATTGTATCCAACCACAATCTGTAACCTCATGGCCCAGCATATCCCCCCACTCTACCATTACCACCAAGCCTGGGGTCAACCCTGAAGAGTACAGGAGAGCATGCCAGGAGCAACATCAGGCCCACCAAAACATAAGGGGCAACACTGATGAAGCTACAACACATGGGCTACTTGTGTGCCAGACAGTATAAGTGGCAAGTGATAGACAGAGCCAAGCGATTCCACAGCAAACGCATCAGATCTAAGCCCGGCAGCCCTGCCACATCCAGCCGTGAATGGTGGTGGACAACCCACTGGAGGAGGAGGCTCCACAAACACCCCCATCCTCAATGAGGGACAAAAGACAAGGCTGAGGCATCCGATGGAGGCATAGTGGTTAGCACCGCTGCCTCACAGCTCCAGGATCCCAGGTTCCATTGCGGCCTTGGGTCACTGTCGGTGCGGAGTCTGCACGTTCTCCCCGTGTCTGGGTGGGTTTCCTCCGGGTGCTCCGGCTTCCTCCCACTGTCCAAAGATGTGCAGGTTAGGTGGATTGGCCATGATAAATTGCCCTTAGTGTCCAAAAGGTTAGGTGGGGGTTACTGGGTCATGGGGATCGGGTGGAGGCGTGGGGCTTCAGTGGGGTGGTCTTTCCAAGGGCCGGTGCAGACTCGATGGGCTGAATGGCCTCCTTCCGCACTGTAAATTCTATGATTCTATGGGAAGTGCCGAGTGGATCAGCCACCTCGGTCTCCCCCGGAGGTCTTGAGCATCATAGATATCATTCTATACATTCGACAGAACGTCAAGAAATTCGCCATATCTGCATCGACTCTCACAAACAGATGTGACGTAGAGAGCATCCTACCTGGCTGCATCACAGCCTGATCTGGCAATGCTGCTATTGCCACCGGCTGCATCAACGCCGCTTTCCCATCTGGCACCGGAATCTCCTTTGCCGATATTCAGGAAAATCTCGTCCTGAAGAAGAAGACCCCCCCCCCCCCCCAATCATCTTTTTCTCCTGGTACTTTACAACGTCCATTTTCTGAGCACGAATCACAAATGCACAGGCCGCAGCCTTAGTAAAGTGAAGAGGCAGGGACGGCAATACTACTCGTCTCGTCACCAACCTGTAAAGCATTGGAAAAGACCGTTCTGCTAGCCATCGTCGTGGTTGGCCAATGGGATCGAGGTGCCCCAAGTAATCACAGCATCGAGCTTCCTATGGAGTTGCCACAAATGTTAGATAACCAAATTTTGGAATGCGTTTTGAAGCTAACTCGTACTCCCAACAGTTCTCCGGTGTCTGTCTGCTCATGCTTTTCTTACGCGTGACACTAATTGGTCCCGGGCTGGCACCTCTTGACAGCTGCCTTTTCATAAGCTGCCATGTCAAATTCAACAAAATGCAAAGACGACGCCATAAAGCGACTGAAGATCTTTATTTGTCAGCAGTGGGTGCATGCTCCATGACCTCGCGTTTGAAATTCAAAATCTATACCCTACGTCCAATTAAATTCTAGAATCAGCCCACCGAGAAATCCAGTAGATTCTGTCAAACATATTGCATCAGGTTGATCACGTACAGTCAAAGAAAATGTTTACAGAGTGATGTACCGTCAATTCACCGAGAGACTGAGTGTGTGAACATAAGGCTTTATTAACCATGAACTCGCCTAGCCAGAGTCGGCTGTACAGATGAGTGCCCCCCACACAGGTGCCCGGTCTATATAGGGCCCCGGTGAGGGCGGAGTCAGAGGCGGAGCCCACCGGGGTTCCAGTACAGTACCTGGAAGTAGCCCGTATCATCACTTCCACGTCATAGGTCACAGTACACACACGACTGCATGGAAAAACTTGGTTCCAACTCCATCTACGAGTTTGCTGACGATACGACCATAGTGGGCCGGATCTCGAATAACGACGAGTCCGAATACAGGAGGGAGATAGAGAACCTAGTGGAGTGGTGTAACGACAACAATCTCTCCCTCAATGCCAGCACAACTAAAGAGCTGGTCATCGACTTCAGGAAGCAAAGTACTGTACACACCCCTGTCAGCATCAACGGGGCCGAGGTGGAGATGGTTAGCAGTTTCAAATTCCTAGGGGTGCACATCACCAAAAATCTGTCCTGGTCCACCCACGTCGACGCTATCACCAGGAAATCACAACAGCGCCTATACTTCCTCAGGAAACTAAGGAAATTCGGCATGTCCACATTAACCCTTACCAACTTTTACAGATGCACCATAGAAAGCATCCTATCTGGCTGCATCACAGCCTGGTATGGCAACTGCTCGGCCCAGGACCGCAAGAAACTTCAGAGAGTCGTGAATACCGCCCAGTCCATCACACGAACCTGCCTCCCATCCATGGACTCCATCTACACCTCCCGCTGCCTGGGGAAAGCAGGCAGCATAATCAAGGATCCCTCCCACCCGGCTTACTCACTCTTCCAACTTCTTCCATCGGGTAGGAGATACAGAAGTCTGAGAACACGCACGAACAGACTCAAAAACAGCTTCTTCCCCACTGTCACCAGGCTCCTAAATGACCCTCTTATGGACTGACCTCATTAACACTACACCCCTGTCTGCTTCATCCGATGCCAATGCTTATGTAGTTACATTGTAAACCTTGTGTTGCCCTATTGTGTATTCTCATATATTTTCTTGAATTCTGTTCAATTCCCTTTTCTTCCCATGTACTGAATGATCTGTTGAGCTGCCGCAGAAAAATACTTTTCACTGTACCTCGGTACACGTGACAATAAACAAATCCAATCCAATCCAATCCAATATCATACAGACAGCTCATGCATTAGGTGAGGGTCTAGGACAACTCATCGCGGCCGACTCATCGCCACTGACTCACCGCCAGCCCAACTCATCGCCAGCCCAACTAAAAATTGAAATGCATGGTAATTCATGGTAGAAGCTGTCGGCGGCGGGTAACTTTTGAACGGCCGCACCAAGCATTTGATAGATAGATCGGCCGGCGAACCAAGTTATATCACAGTTAAATAAGTCTTTTAACCTCCATTAATTTTTATTAAATTTGAAATACCACCGGTCTGAACTGTGATATAACTTGGTTCGCCGGCCGGTCTATCTATCAAATGCTTGGTGCGGCCGTTCAAAAGTTACCCGCCGCCGACAGCTTCTACCATGAATGACCATGCATTTCAATTTTTAGTTGGGCTGGCGATGAGTTGGGCTGGCGATGAGTTGGGCTGGCGATGAGTTGGGCTGGCGATGAGTTGGGCTGGCGATGAGTTGGGCTGGCGGTGAGTTGGGCTGGCGATGAGTTGGGCTGGCGGTGAGTTGGGCTGGCGATGAGTTGGGCTGGCGATGAGTTGGGCTGGCGATGAGTTGGGCTGGCGATGAGTTGGGCTGGCGATGAGTTGGGCTGGCGATGAGTTGGGCTGGCGATGAGTTGGGCTGGCGATGAGTTGGGCTGGCGATGAGTTGGGCTGGCGATGAGTTGGGCTGGCGATGAGTTGGGCTGGCGATGAGTTGGGCTGGCGATGAGTTGGGCTGGCGATGAGTTGGGCTGGCGATGAGTTGGGCTGGCGGTGAGTTGGGCTGGCGGTGAGTTGGGCTGGCGATGAGTTGGGCTGGCGATGAGTTGGGCTGGCGATGAGTTGGGCTGGCGATGAGTTGGGCTGGCGATGAGTTGGGCTGGCGATGAGTTGGGCTGGCGATGAGTTGGGCTGGCGATGAGTTGGGCTGGCGATGAGTTGGGCTGGCGATGAGTTGGGCTGGCGATGAGTTGGGCTGGCGATGAGTTGGGCTGGCGATGAGTTGGGCTGGCGATGAGTTGGGCTGGCGATGAGTTGGGCTGGCGATGAGTTGGGCTGGCGATGAGTTGGGCTGGCGATGAGTTGGGCTGGCGATGAGTTGGGCTGGCGATGAGTTGGGCTGGCGATGAGTTGGGCTGGCGATGAGTTGGGCTGGCGATGAGTTGGGCTGGCGATGAGTTGGGCTGGCGATGAGTTGGGCTGGCGATGAGTTGGGCTGGCGATGAGTTGGCTGGCGATGAGTTGGGCTGGCGATGAGTTGGGCTGGCGATGAGTTGGGCTGGCGATGAGTTGGGCTGGCGATGAGTTGGGCTGGCGATGAGTTGGGCTGACGATGAGTTGGGCTGGCGATGGGTTGGGCTGACGATGAGTTGGGCTGGCGATGAGTCGGGCTGGCGATGAGTCAGCGGCGATGAGTCGGCGGCGATGAGTTGTCCCATTCCCTTAGGTGAATACATTCACCACACATAGCTTTCGGAATATCATTTACCGGGCAGCACGGTGGCGCAGTGGGTTAGCCCTGCTGCCTCACGGCGCCGAGGTCCCAGGTTCGATCCCGGCTCTGGGTCACTGTCCGTGTGGAGTTTGCACATTCTCCCCCGTGTCTGCGTGGGTCTCACCCCCAAAGATGTGCAAAGTAGGTGGATTGGCCACGCTAAATCGCCCCTTAATTGGAAAAAGTTAATTGAGTACTCTAAATATTAAAAAAAAAGGAATATCATTTATTCTTGGGAATCAAAGCAATTACAATTTAAAGGCACATATTCGGAATGGGTATGAGGAACCGTTAAAACTTCATTGATCAGAGATCCCGTGAGTTGATGAATGGGATTCAAACCATAGACTTTGGACTGAAGTGAATGAGATCAGGTGTCTGTATAACAGCGAGCACAAGATCAGCATTGTGGTGAATGTGATTCACACCGGATCATAATCTGTATATACATGTGTCTGTATTGTAAGTGCCGTTGCACTACCTGTCCTCCATGGGGAGTAGCTCTGGGAATGCTCAAGTTGTACGGGGCTTCTCCCTTGGCTCTGCCCAGGACTCTTCCCCCCGGAAGCTGCTGTATAAAGATCAGTGCCACAACGTCAGCTGACCAGTTCACCGAAAGTTCAATGGCTAATAGGCTGGCTCTGTTGTGAGTATATTAAAACCGCTATTCTAATCCTACAAGCACGTGTCCGTAGAATTGTTGGTTCCAACAATTTAATATACTCAGGAAACAGTCAAAGAAATCATGGAAACAGCCCTCAAGCCCGGACGCCTAGAACCCGACCCACAGGATGCAGAGGCTAAGGAAATTTTTTCCCACTGGCTGAGATGTTTTAAAGCCTACCTGGCAGAAGCCAGCACCGCCGGAACAACGGAGGAACAAAAACTCAGCCTACTGCACGCGAGGGTAAGCCACAGAATATCCACACAGCTAAATCCGGCCGGTTCTTACACCGCAGCGCTGGCGATATTGAACCAAATGTACGTTAGGCCCATTAACGAGGTTTATGCACGCCACGTGTTTATGACCCGCCGTCAGCGGCCTACAGAAACACTAGCCGAGTTTGTAAGGGAATTGAACAATCTTTCCAATGACTGTAATTATCAAGCCGTTACCGCGGCTGAACATAGGGAGCTTGCTGTGCGGGACGTTTTCGTGGCGGGCCTTAGGTCTAACTATATGCGCCAAAGACTTTTAGAAAAGAGGGCCCAGGACTTAGACACTACTGTGGAGGCTGCTACCACTATGGAAGTTTCCTTCCGCAGCCTCACCTCGTTTCCCGCGGACCCCGCGAGCTCATCGTGGACCCCCGACCAACAGTCCCCCCAGGCCTGTGCCGCACGGCCCCCCAGCTACCGCGCTGCCAAAGCCAGTTACTCTGCTGCCCCAGCCAGTTACTCTGCTGCCCCAGCCAGTTACTCTGCTGCCCCAGCCAGTTACTCTGCTGCCCCAGCCAGTTACTCTGCTGCCCCAGCCAGTTACTCTGCTGCCCCAGCCAGCTACTCGGCTGCTCCAGCCTGCCATTTCTGTGGCCAAAGCCAGCACCCGCGGCAGCACTGCCCGGCCCGTAACGCGACCTGCAGCAGCTGCGGGCGAAAAGGACATTATGCCAGAGTGTGTCTGGCGAAGAAAGCCCCAGCCTCTAACCCTCCCACGGCTCAAAGCACTCGTTCCCTGAATTCACAGGCCTGCAGGCCCCGAAATGCTGCAGCCTGTATGCCGACTCCGCCCCCACCCGACAGGTGCGACTCATGGGGGTGGCCATCTTGGCAATCCTCCTCAATGCGGCCGGCCATGTGCGACTCATGGGGGCGGCCATCTTGGCAATCCTCCTCCATGCGGCCGGCCATGTGCGACTCATGGGGGTGGCCATCTTGGGGTCCATCCCCTTCAAACTCTGAAACTCACCTCGACGACTACGAACTCAGAGGGCAGTCATCACGGGGCCACTCCAGCACAGCTGATCGAGCCGCCGACTACCCGCAACTCAGCGCAGTCACCCTGGATCAATCCCGCCCCAAGCACCTACGAAGTTTGATGGCGGAGGTCCAGATCAACGGGTACAGCACGCCATGCCTCTCTGACTCCGGGAGCACCGAGAGCTTTATACATCCAGAGCTGGTAAGACGCTGTTCGCTTTCTATTTTTCCGGTGAGCCAAACTATCGCCCTCGCTTCGGGCTCCCACTCAGTCTAAATCCAAGGACGCACCGTTGCTACGCTCACAATTCGAGGCGCTAGTTATTCTAAATTTAAACTTTATGTCCTGCCCGACCTCTGCGCGCCACTCTTATTAGGCCTGGATTTCCAGTGCAACCTCAAGAGCCTCACCCTCAGCTTCGGCGGGCCCCTGCCCCCACTCACTATCTGCAGCCTAACCACGCTGCGCATCTCCCCCCCTCCTCTCTTCGCCAATCTCACTCCAGATTGCAAACCAGTAGCTACTCGCAGCAGGCGATACAGCCTACAGGATAGGGTCTTTATCCGATCGGAGGTCCGACGGCTGCTCAGTGAGGGGATCATAGAGGCCAGTAATAGTCCCTGGAGAGCTCAGGTGGTGGTCGTCAAGACAGGGGAAACATTTCGCATGGTCGTCGACTATAGCCAGACCATAAATCGCTTTACGCTCCTAGACGCGTATCCCCTCCCTAGAATTGCAGACATGGTTAATCAGATCGCCCAATATCGGCTATTTTCCATGGTGGATCTGAAGTCTGCATACCACCAGCTCCCAATCCGCCCGGAGGACCGCCACTACACGGCATTCGAGGCCGATGGCCGCCTCTTCCATTTCCTCCGGGTCCCTTTCGGCGTCACTAACGGGGTTTCGGTGTACCAACGGGCAATGGACCGAATGGTAGACCAGTACGGGCTGCGGGCCACGTTTCCGTATCTGGACAATGTTACCATCTGCGGCTATGACCAGCAGGACCACGACGCCAACCTCCACCGTTTTCTCCAAACGGCACAGAAATTAAATCTCACTTATAACAAGGAGAAATGCGTCTTCCGCACAAACAGATTGGCCATCCTCGGCTACGTCGTGGAGAACGGAGTCCTGGGCCTAGACCTGGACCGCATGCGCCCCCTCTTAGAACCCCCCCTCCCTCATTGCCCCAAGGCCCTCAAACGGTGGTTGGGGTTCTTCTCATACTACGCCCAGTGGGTCCCTCAATATGCGGACAAAGCCCGCCCACTCTTTAAGGCCACACGATTTCCCCTGTCAGCTGAGGCGCGCCAGGCCTTCAGCTGCATCAGGGACGACATCGCCAAAGCAGCCATGCGGGCGGTGGATGAATCCACCCTTTCAGGTTGAGAGCGACGCCTCAGAGGTAGCTCTAGCAGCCATTTTAAATCAGGCAGGGAGGCCCGTTGCATTTTTCTCCCGTACCCTATCCGCTTCAGAACTCCGACACTCCTCAGTCAAGAAGGAAACGCAAGCCATCGTGGAGGCTGTTCGTCACTGGAGGCACTACCTCGCAGGTAGGAGGTTCACCCTCATCACTGACTAACGATCGGTTGCCTTTATGTTTGACAACTCGCAAAGGGGCAAAATAAAAAAATGATAAAATCCTTCGGTGGAGGATCGAACTCTCCACCTATAGTTACGATACTAAATATCGACCGGGGAAGATCAACGAGCCCTCCGATGCCCTATCCCGCGGGACATGCGCCAGCGCGCAGATCAGCCGTCTGAAAGACAACCATGTTGACCTCTGCCATCCAGGGGTCACCCGGCTCGCCCACTACATCAGAGCCCGAAACCTGCCTTTCTCCAACGAGGAGGTAAAAGCGGTCACCAGGGACTGCCCGATCTGTGCAGAGTGCAAACCGCACTTCTATAGACCAGACAGGGCCCACCTGGTCAAGGCTTCTAGGCCCTTTGAACGCCTTTCGATCGATTTCAAAGGGCCATTCCCCTCCACTAACAAGAACATTTATTTCCTCAACTTCATCGACGAGTTCTCCCGATTCCCTTTTGCCATTCCATGCCCTGATATGACCTCCCACACAGTCATTAGGGCCCTGCATAGTGTCTTCACCCTGTTCGGTTTCCCCAGCTACGTGCACAGCGACCAGGGTTCGTCCTTCATGAGCGACGAGCTGCGTCAGTACCTGCTCGACAAGGGCATCGCCTCGAGCAGGACTACCAGCTACAACCCCAGGGGGAACGGGCAGGTGGAGAGGGAGAACGCGATGGTCTGGAAGACCGTCCTACTGACCCTCCGGTCTAGAAAACTCCAAGTCTCCCAATGGCAAGAAGTTCTCCCAGACGCGCTCCACACAATCAGATCCCTCCTCTGTACAGCTACAAGTCAAAGCCCTCACGAGCGACTCTTCATTTTTTCTAGGGGCGCTATCACAGGAGTCTCACTTCCGGCGTGGCTGAGGACACCAGGCCCGGTCCTCCTGAGGAAGCACGTCAGGGGGCACAAAACTGACCCCCTTGTTGAAAAGGTGCACCTCCTCCATTCCAACCCCCAGTATGCATTGGTGGAGTTCCCGGACGGTCGCCAGGACACAGTCTCCCTTCGAGACCTGGCACCCGCTGGATCCAGCCCCCCCCCACCCCCGCTGAGGAACCCCTTACCCCGTTCCCTATGCTGCCGCCCCCTCGCGCCCCCGATTCCGCAAGCTCACCCCACCGGTTCCACGCGCCAGAACCAGCCTTCCCCCAGTGCCCCCAGTCTCCGGTCGACCCAGAGGTGTATCAAGTTCGGACGAGACCCGCCCCGGAGTCTGCCATCGTACCCCAGCTCTCAACACCCACCCAGCCACCGCAAGAGGCTGCAACCCCGGTGCTCCGCAGATCGAAAAGAACAATTCATCAACCGGACAGACTAACTCTGTGAGCCACCACTCCCGCTGGACTCGATTTTTTTCACAGGGGGTGAATGTGGTGAATGTGATTCACACCGGATTATAATCTGGATATACATGTGTCTATATTGTAAGTGCAGTTGCACTACCTGTCCTCCAGGGGGAGTAGCTCTGGGAATGACAAATTGTACGGAGCTTCTCCCTTGGCTCTGCCCAGGACTCCTCCACCGGAAGCTGCTGTATAAAGATCAGTGCCACATGATCAGCCGGCCAGTTCACCGAAAGTTCAATGGCTAATAGGCCGGCTCTGTTGTGAGTATATTAAAACCGCTATTCTAATCCTACAAGCACGTGTCCATAGAATTGTTGGTTCCAATAGAGATACCTGTACGCTGACTGGTGTCTATCAGTCCCCTCTCTCTCTCAGGGAGATATCGGTACACTGACTGGTGTCTCTCAGTCCCCTCTCTCCCTCAGGGAGATATCTGTACACTGACTGGTGTCTCTCAGCCCCCTCTCTCTCCGGGTGACATCTGGACACTGACTGGTGTCTCAGTCCCCCCTCTCTCTCTCAGGGAGATATCTGTACACTGACTGGTGTCTCTCAGTCTCTCTCTCTCAGGGAGATATCTGTACACTGACTGGTGTCTCTCAGTCCCCCTCTCTCTCTCAGGGAGATATCTGTACACTGACTGGTGTCTCTCAGTCCTCTCTCTCTCAGGGGGATATCTGTACACTGACTGGTGTCTCTCAGTTCCTCTCTCTCTCAGGGAGATATCTGTACACTGACTGGTGTCTCTCAGTCCCCTCTCTCTCTCAGGGAGATATCTGTATACTGACTGGTGTCTCTCAGTCCCCACTCTCTCTCAGGGAGATATCTGTACACTGACTGGTGTCCCTCAGTCCTCTCTCTCAGGGAGATATCTGTACACTGACTGGTGTCTCTCAGTCCCCCCTCTCTCTCTCAGGGAGATATCTGTAAACTGACTGGTGTCTCTCAGTCCTCTCTCTCTCAGGGGGATATCTGTACACTGACTGGTGTCTCTCAGTCCCCTCTCACAGGGTGATAGCTGTACACTGACTGGTGTCTCAGTCCCCTCGTTCTCTCTCAGGGGGATATCTGTCAACTGACTGGTGTCTCTCAGTCCCCTCTCTCTCAGGGAGATATCTGTACACTGACTGGTGTCTCTCAGACCCCCTCTCTCTCAGGGGGATATCTGTACACTGACTGGTGTCTCTCAGTCCCCTCTCTCAGGGAGATATCTGTACACTGACTGGTGTCTCTCAGTCCCCCCTCTCTCTCTGGGAGATATCTGTACACTGACAGGTGTCTCTCAGTCCCCCCTCTCTCTCAGGGAGATATCTGTACACTGACTGGTGTCTCTCAGTCCCCTCGTTCTCTCTGAGGGGGATATCTGTCAACTGACTGGTGTCTCTCAGTCCCCTCTCTCTCAGGGAGATATCTGTACACTGACTGGTGTCTCTCAGTCCCCCCTCTCTCTCTGGGAGATATCTGTACACTGACAGGTGTCTCTCAGTCCCCCTCTCTCTCAGGGAGATATCTGTACACTGACTGGTGTCTCTCAGTCCCCTCGTTCTCTCACAGGGGAGATATCTGTACACTGACAGGTGTCTCTCAGTCCCCACTCTCACTCAGGGAGATATCTGTACACTGACTGGTGTCTCTCAGTCCCCTCTCTCTCTCAGGGAGATATCTGTACACTGACTGGTGTCTCTCAGTCCCCTCTCTCTCAGGGTGATATCTGTACACTGACTGGTGTCTCTCAGTCCCCTTCTCTCTCAGGGAGATATCGGTACACTGACTGGTGTCTCTCAGTCCCCTCTCTCTCTCAGGGAGATATCTGTACACTGACTGGTGTCTCTCTGTCCCCTCTCTGTCAGGGAGATATCTGTACACTGACAGCTTTCTCTCAGTCCCCTCTCTGTCAGGGAGATATCTGTACACTGACTGGTGTCTCTCAGTCCCCTCTCTCTCAGGGAGATATCTGTACACTGACTGGTGTCTCTCAGTCCCCTCTCTCTCAGGGAGATATCTGTACACTGACTGGTGTCTCTCAGACCCTTCTCTCTCAGGGAGATATCTGTACACTGACTGGTGTCTCTCAGTCCCTCTCTCTCTCAGGGAGATATCTGTACACTGACTGGTGTCTCTCAGTCCCCTCTCTCTCTCAGGGAGATATCTGTACACTGACTGGTGTCTCTCAGTCCCCTCTCTCTCTCAGGGAGATATCTGTACACTGACTGGTGTCTCTCAGTCCCCCTCTCTCTCAGGGGATATCTGTACACTGACTGGTGTCTCTCAGTCCCCTCTCTCTCAGGGAGATATCTGTACACTGACTGGTGTCTCTCAGTCCCCCCTCTCTCTCAGGGAGATATCTGTACACTGACTGGTGTCTCTCAGTCCCCTCTCTCTCAGGGAGATATCTGTACACTGACTGGTGTCTCTCAGTCCCCCTCTCTCTCAGGGAGATATCTGTACACTGACTGGTGTCTCTCAGTCCCCTCTCTCTCAGGGAGATATCTGTACACTGACTGGTGTCTCTCAGTCCCCCTCTCTCTCAGGGAGATATCTGTCCACTGACTGGTGTCTCTCAGTCCCCTCTCTCTCAGGGAGATATCTGTACACTGACTGGTGTCTCTCAGTCCCCCCTCTCTCTCAGGGAGATATCTGTACACTGACTGGTGTCTCTCAGTCCCCTCTCTCTCAGGGAGATATCTGTACACTGACTGGTGTCTCTCAGTCCCCCCTCTCTCTCAGGGAGATATCTGTACACTGACTGGTGTCTCTCAGTCCCCCTCTCTCTCTCAGGGAGATATCTGTACACTGACTGGTGTCTCTCAGTCCCCCTCTCTCTCTCAGGGAGATATCTGTACACTGACTGGTGTCTCTCAGTCCCCTCTCTCTCAGGGAGATATCTGTACACTGACTGGTGTCTCTCAGTCCCCTCTCTCTCTCTCAGGGGGATATCTGTACACTGACTGGTGTCTCTCAGTCCCCCCTCTCTCTCAGGGAGATATCTGTACACTGACTGGTGTCCCTCTGTCCCCTCTCTCTCAGGGAGATATCTGTACAC